>NC_079224.1:34018122-34158893 GCF_029633865.1 Lampris incognitus
CACACATCACTGTTCACTAAACTTCAATTACATTTCTCTCACCGCAAAATAGCATATAACAACTCGACATCACACTGCTCCGTTTGGCTCACACAAGGGACGAGAGACCTCTTCTCCCCCTCCAGTCTGCTCGTGCTGACGTTTCCCGCTGCCCTCTCAACCAATCACATTCAAGGTAAGGTATTCTCTCCACAGCCAACCAATCACAACAATGGTAAGTTTCAACTAAAGTAAATGCATTTCACATTGGTAAACAACTGTTTTGCAGAACAATATCAACAATATAATATATTCATATTCAAAAGGTATACAAAATAACAAACAGGCCAAACTCTTATCTAATAGTGCAATGTAATATATCTAAGGCCTATAATTTAACCACAGGGTTACGCTTGTTTTTCTCAAAATACGTGCGGAAACCTCCCACCCCCTCACCCTATTCCACCATCATTTGGTCTGCATCAAGTACTCCATTAAAGCAGGTGACACATCTTGAAGGCATCTCAAGTTTGAAAATAATATCAATGGATTCTGTAAAACTAAATTTATAGCAAGCGGCTTTTTTTCTTGTTGTCTTCCTATGTACATACACTCACCGGCCACTTTATTAGGCACACCTGTCCAACTGCTCGTTGACGCAAATTTCTAATCAGCCAATCACATGGCAGCAACTCAATGCATTTAGGCGTGTAGACATGGTCAAGACGATCTGCTGCAGTTCAAACCGAGCATCAGAATGGGGAAGAAAGGTGATTTAAGCGACTTTGAACGTGGCATGGTTGTTGGTGCCAGACGGGCTGGTCTGAGTATTTCAGAAACTGCTGATCTACTGGGATTTTCACGCACAACCATCTCTAGGGTTTACAGAGAATGGTCCGAAAAAGAGAAAATATCCAGTGAGCGGCAGTTCTGTGGGCGAAAATGCCTTGTTGATGCCAGAGGTCAGAGGAGAATGGCCAGACTGGTTCGAGCTGATAGAAAGGCAACAGTAACTCAAATAACCACTCATTACAACCGAGGTATGCAGAAGAGCATCTCTGAACGTACAACACGTCGAACCTTGAGGCAGATGGGCTACAGCAGCAGAAGACCACACCGGGTGCCACTCCTGTCAGCTAAGAACAGGAAACTGAGGCTACAATTCGCACAGACTCACCAAAATTGGACAATAGAAGATTGGAAAAACGTTGCCTGGTCTGATGAATCTCGATTTCTGCTGCGACATTCGGATGGTAGGGTCAGAATTTGGCGTCAACAACATGAAAGCATGGATCCATCCTGCCTTGTATCAACGGTTCAGGCTGGTGGTGGTGGTGTAATGGTGTGGGGGATATTTTCTTGGCACACTTTGGGCCCCTTAGTACCAATTGAGCATCGTGTCAACGCCACAGCCTACCTGAGTATTGTTGCTGACCATGTCCATCCCTTTATGACCACAGTGTTCCCATCTTCTGATGGCTACTTCCAGCAGGATAACGCGCCATGTCATAAAGCTCGAATCATCTCAGACTGGTTTCTTGAACATGACAATGAGTTCACTGTACTCAAATAGCCTCCAAAGTCACCAGATCTCAATCCAATAGAGCACCTTTGGGATGTGGTGGACCGGGAGATTCGCATCATGGATGTGCAGCCGACAAATCTGCAGCAACTGCGTGATGCTATCATGTCAATATGGACCAAACTCTCTGAGGAATGTTTCCAGTACCTTGTTGAATCTATGCCACGACGGATTAAGGCCGTTCTGAAGGCAAAAGGGGGTCCAACCCGATACTAGCAAGGTGTACCTAATAAAGTGGCCAGTGAGTGTATATCCCTGTCTTCCTCTGCATCGCCACTTTGCCATGGCGGAGAAGCTTGCATGTGATCCCAAGAGCTATGCCATCTGGAGCTTGGCTCCTGGTAGGTTCACCCAAGGTGAATTGGTCAAAGGGGAGGTTCCAGACGAAGCATGATCCAACAAAGACCTCAACAGCAGAACTGGTGGAAGATGTCTTCAGGTCACAACTGCAGTGAAGGCGGATGAAGTCTGCAACAGATGGTGGTCCCCAATCGTCTTTGTTCTCCATGCCATTGGACTCTGGCCACCCCCTGCTAAGGACCATGGGGTGGCTGCAGGTGCATCAACCACTCCATGTAAAAAGCTGTCACGTGCAGGCGTCCTCCCATCATCTGGCTCCAGGATCAGCCTCTACACCCACCTGAAGACCCAGAGGGACTCATAGGGAGGACGGTCATACTCGGCCCTGAGTGACCGCCAGTGATGATGATGATGATGTCCCTGTGTTTTTTAATTTCTTTTTTTGTAAATTACCTTTTTAGTCAGATCTGATGAGATGGATGTACTCTCCATGGATATATGAACATGTACGGTGTAGTTTGTCACTGAAAACAAAGTATTTTTTGTAGACATTGCTTCACATATAAAGATCTACTGAGGATTTTTGATTTGATTTTTTTGATTTTGATATACTCTATTGATCCCCGTAGGGAAATTATGCTCTACATTTAACCCATCTTAGCTGTGTAGCTAGGAGCAGTGGGCAGCCGCCGTGCAGCACCTGGGGACCAACTCCAGTTCATTTTGCCATGCCTCAGTCAGGGGTACAGACAGGATTATCAATCCCAACTTGCATGTCTTTTTAATGGCGGAGGAAACCGGACCCACAGCAGACACGGGGAGAACATGCAAACTCCACACAGAGGACGACCTGGGATGACCCCCAAGGTTGGACAACCCCAGGGTTCGAACCCCGAAGGTCCTACTTGCTGTGAGGTGACAGCGCTAACCACTAGGCCACCGTTCAGCCCAAGATCTCACTTCATCTCCCTTTCATTATAAAACCACACCAGTGACCACTATGAATGAATTACACACAGTCTCTCTCTTAGTCATACATATTTTTTTCACTTAAATGTATGGACAGTGGACCAGACTGGGAGAAGAAACCTAACCAGGTCCACCATGACCCTGAACTGGGTTAAGTGGGTAGAGATAATGGACGATAGCGTCAACCCATAAGATGAAATGGAGGATGTGTGACACTTTTCAGTCTCACTTTGCTTAAAGATACGGCTTGATTCTGTTCTTAAACTTTGTGGCCGGCCTGAAGCTAGCTTCCTGCAAGGGTTGGACATGTGGGGAATTACTCTGTTTGAGCCCTGTCCCGACTGAAGTTTTATGTTGCAAAAAAAAAGCAAACTTTTAGATAATAAATTGAGAAATTCAGCGCCAGTCCTCCAGGCTCAGTCAGGCTCAGCCGGGTGATTTTGGGGCATAAATGTCGAGCTCTCTTCCCAGCTTCAAATCAATCAGATGGCATCAAGTTGGATGAGCAAGAGCTGCCACGGAGACACACAAGTGGACGTAGTAACTGTAGCACACAAGAAGAGTCACACACACACACACACACACACACACACACACACACACACACACACACACACACACACACACACAGCAAGGTGACAAGCAGCTGGGGCAAAGCCACGGTCGATGCCTAACCAGGGAATCAGCTGGTGTGTTTGTGTGTTTGTGTATGTGTGTGTGTGTGTGTGTGTGTGTGTATACGTGTGTGTGTGTGTGTATACGTGTGTGAGTGAGTGTTTGTGTGTGTAAAAGCCAAAGCCAAAACAATGGCCTATCAGATTGAAACTGACTTCACCTTGTATCTTTTGGCCCCTGCTTGCGACAATAGATTGGACAGGAAATCCAATGGCAAGCACAGAGACAAGAGGAGGACGAGAGGGGGATGGAGGAGAGGAGGAGGAGGAGGAGGAGGAGGAGGACAACGAGAGGCAAACAGATTGCCAATACGCTGTTGTTGTGAAGGTGAGTACCGTGTGTGTGTGTGTGTGTGTGTGTGTGTGTGTGTGTGTGTGTGTGTGTGTGTGTATGTGTGTGTGTGTGTGTGTTTGCAGGACAGTCTGAGCAGATTGTGTGCTTTTATGCAAGTGTGAATGTGTGTTTGTCTTCCTATGCAAGTGCTGCTGCTGTGCGTTTAACATCTGCATGTGTGTGTGACTGCTGCATTTGTCTATACCTGTCTGAGAATTTGTCTGATTATGCACCCACTTTTAAACACTTTGTGTGTGTGTGTGTGTGTGTGTGTGTGTGTGTGTGTGTGTACGTGCGTGCGTGTGTGTGTGTGTGTGTGCGTGTGTGTGTGTGTGTGTGTGTGTCTGTGCGTGTGTGCATTGGGCGACCGTGTGACCTGGCCCATTTTAATCTGTGGCAGGGAGAAAATGTGGTGAAAACCATTATCACTAGCTCCCTGTCTGTGATAACGGTCCGCTAATCTGTTTGCTGGAGGTATTGAACAAATGCATTTGTGCGACGGACGGACAGAGGGAGGGAGAAGGTGCGGTGGAGGAGGGTGGGCGCAGGTGGAGGAAAAGACGGGAGAAGAGGTTGATGAAAAACGAGAGGACGAGAAGGTTGGGAAAACACCCCCCCTCCCCACTCTCCCCACCAACCCACCCCAACAGTGATGGCCTTCTGCCTGACAACCAAGGAATGAGAGCTCCTGAAAGATGGGAAGAAGGACAGCGAAAAGGAGAGAGAGAGAGAGAGATGAGAGGAGAGACTGAGAAGAAGAGAGAGAGACAGGGGGAAACACAAAGAGGGGTAGATGAGGGAAACAAATTGAGGGAGCGACAGAGACAGATGAAAAGAAATGAGAGTGAGGAAGAGGGAGTGAAAGTGTGTGTGTGTGTGTGTGTGTGTGTGTGTGTGTGTGTGTGTGTGTGTGTGTGTGTGTGAGAGAGAGAGAGAGAGAGAGAGAGAGAGAGAGAGAGAGAGAGAGAGAGAGAGAGAGAGAAAGAAAATCAATGTCCTAGATGTGTCCTGTGATAAGACATGAAGAAAAAAAAGAGGGAAATAAAAGAATAGCACCGTGAGTGGAGGAGTGGGAGTCGTATGAAGGGAGCGGTGCAGGTACAGGTGTCGACTCAGACTGATAAGGATTTGACCAGACCTCGACTGGGAATCTGTTCATGAGCTGGCCACACAACCTTCATGCTCCCTGAACTGAAACACAACTTTATAATGTGAAAAAAAATCTGTTCAATAATACAGCTTTTTTATATAATAACAAAATATGTTTGTAAATGATCCTTGGGGAATGATGTTGTGGGTGCAACAGGGTTATCAATTCAGTCTCATGAATTCAGTCTCATACATTTATCAGCCATTAAATTTGGTGTCTAATATTTTATTATTAAAATACTACAGTTGATGGAATAATCAAACCAGTCTCGTGAGCCAGTCTCATAAAAGTATTAACCATTAATTTTGGTGTTCAATAGTTATGATTGAACCATTCAAGTTTATGGAATAATCGATGTTGCACCGACTGGAATACTTTATTTGGCAGAGGAGGGCTTCAGTGAATATTGCAGCAAAAACAGGAAGGACCAGGACTTATTCCAATGACCCAACTTATTAAAGCAACCAGCACGACTGACCACGTACAGTCAAAGACAAGCAGCAATATAATGATCAGGGACAAAGGGTGGTGTGAGGTAGTGAGGCTGTGCAAACATTGTATGGGTGTGTGACTGCGCGTGCTTGTGCGTGTGCGTGCACTGAAAGAGGGAAGGCACGGGGAGTTGGTGCGCGTGCATGCATGCGCATGCGTTGTTGCGGCGACGAAATGGCACTGAAAAGAACAATGCGAGGGTTTGTGTGTGTGTGTGTGTGTGTGTGTGATAAAGTGACAAAGTTGGTGTGAAAGAGAGAGCGAGAGAGAGATATGCATGCACAATCCATCTATCAAGATGGCAAACAAAAGAAACAAAAATGAAAGTATATGAACAAAAGAAAGGTAGACGGTCCGTCTCTCTGAGTGGATCAGTGTGCATAACCGAATAGCGAATGAATTCAACCAATAGTACTTCTCTCAAGTAACAAAGGTAAGATGCAAACAAAAGAAAATTGAAAAGAAAAAAAATTAAAAACTAACAATCGACTCTTGGCGAGAAGATGGGTGGAGATGGGTGGAGATCACCTGTGAGGTTGAGCAGGGATTTATGGGTATTGTAGTCCCTACAATGTGATTAACCCATTACACTCTAGTCTAACGATGGCTTACTGTTTAAGCAAATCAACAATTAATATTAAATGAATATAAGCAAAGACACACGTATATAAATTGCTTTGGAGGGATTTCAAAATGAAACCATAACACACACGCGCGCGCACACGCACACACACAAGTTTACGTTCACTTGCTGAAAATGTGTGAAATCTAACGTTTTGCATGTTTAGCATCATATTTGTTCTTGAATCAAAACAATGCGTTAAGAAAGCCAAGAGAGGTGATGGGGCGGGGGTGCCGGGTTAACCCCCCCTCTCCGGAAGTTACGAGAATCCCCTGGGGAATCATCTGGTTCTCTGTCATGATATTGTATATTGTAGCGAATTCGGGGGACAACGCAACCACAGCAACTGCCGCGGCCGGGAAGCGAACCTGTATCGCCCGCACCGCAGGAGACATCGCTAACCGCTCGACTAAAGGATCAGACCCGCCATCCAGTGGCCAGCGTGTCTTCTTATCCATGCACGTTACAATATTAAATGAGCTCTACAGATTGGACCGCCCCCATGGTGGATCATACCGTCGTCTGCAGTTCTCATCCCGCCCAATTGAGGCGCTGTGCGCAGAGCCAGCGCGTACACGCCTCCTTCTCCTCGTTTTATGAGCGTCGTATGAATTCCTTGTTTCCGCGCTTGTACTCTGCGGCCCCACGTCGCAAAAAACAAACAACAACAAAACAAAAAAAACACGTAAACGTACCATTTTTAATGAACTATTTAAACTGTTCTGAACACCGAATATACCGAAGAGAAAGTAGATGACAGCAAGACATGAAAACTTGGTTTTAAAGAGAAACTCGAAGCAAACGATGAACTGGATGCTAGCAGGATGCTAGCAGTGCGGCTTCCGTTAGCCACGGTCCGTCTTCGTGGGCTAAAAGCAGGCCATCGTCAGTCAAATGCAGGGTGACGGGGAGGAAACCCCATATTTTGGCGTAAGGTAAACACATTTCGATTATACCGTGATTTATTGATGTCCTGAGCACTGAATTACTGTGCAGTTTGTGTAGGCTGGACATTTAGTGTTGGAATAGCTATACACTACATGTGGTTTATCCGAGCAGCGCTGTCTACTCTTGACATGTTGCCCGGTGTTGACGTTGGAGGGCATTTCCTTTGTCAGCTGTTATTCAGAACTGGTGTCAGCAGCATCCTCTGTCAGACTTTACCTCTCTAAACGACGCGCAGGGGTATGATGTGGTCGTACCCCCCCTCTCGCCAAATGTCAGTACAATTCACACCCGGGGGGTAATGATGGTGTTTTCCTATGTTTCTGGGCATGTCCCTACATTACCCCTCAGATTGCCCACTTTCAACACCACATCAGCACACCGACACAAAAATACCACGCAGGCACACCAGCTAGCCCCGCCGCTAACCACGCTCTCCCATCATTTCAGCCTTCTCTTCCATCACAATTCCTCTTCCTTTCTCTCTCCATTCCTACCTCTCTCTATAGCCCTTCCCTCCCTACATACCCTCTGTATTCTTCTTCCTTGCCCCCGCCCCCCAAGCCACCCACCCGCTCGCTTTCTCCGTCTGTCCATTTCCACATTCCAATTGAGTGGGCCATTTGTCAGTGAAGGGAGTGGAGGGGTGGGAAGGGGAGGGGGGTTCTGTGGACCCTGGGGCTGCTAGTTAACTTGCACTCAAAGATCCCCCCCCCCCCCCCGTGAAATACTAAAGATTGCAGAACCGTAAAAGGAGGGGCTGGTTGACACCCCATGCAGTATGTCAAACAAGGAAGGACATTTTCAACCCCCCCCCCCCCCCCCCCCACACACACACACCAATCTTCAATCTCTTTCACCCACACATGCATTTGATACTTCTGTCGTTTTTTTTTGTCCTTTCTTCCCTGTCTCGTCTTCCCGCTGTGCTCTTCTGGCTGTTCAATCCATCTCTCTTCGTCTCTCTCTCTCTCTCTCTCTCTCTCTCTCTCTCTCTCTCTCTCTCTCTCTCTCTCTCTCTCTCTCCTGTTCTCTCCTTCTAACTGCTGTCACTCAATCACTCTGCCTCAGCTATCTTTTCCTCTCTTGGTTCCTCTTCCTCTACCACTCTCTCTGTGTCTCTTATTCTCTTCCTGTCTCGAACGTCAACGTACCCCCCCCCCCACACACACCTTTTCGTCATCTCCCTGCTTCCTGTGTGTACTGAGGCCCAGGGGCATCATCCAGCTGTGACAGTGAACCCTTGTATAAGTTTTCCAATTCCAATTCCTGCTGGATTATGGCACTGTGGAGGCGAAGGGTCATTTTTTTCTGATTATATATTTGATTCAATGGTCTGATTATTAGTGCAATGTGTGTGTGTGTGTGTGTGTGAGATGTGTAGACCGGGAAGGTGATGATGTTGAGTGGGGACAGAAACCTTGACCTCTCCCAGGGGACGATGGACATTCCAGTACTCTCCTCGATCCTCACCGTCACAAAACGAGGTACACACACACACACAACACAGGTGGGTGTTAACACACCCGTGTGCCCCAGCTGTACCCCCCTAAATTCATGCATGGAGATACCAGCAAACACTCTAAAACACACACACACACACACACCCTCCTCCTCTCCATAGCCCCCCCCCACACACACACACACCCTTCTCCTCTCCATAGCCCCGAGGTTAAGGGCTGTAGATGGCAGACATGGAGATTGGTTTTTAGTTAAATGTCAGCGGAGGTGAAAGTGCTGCCCAAAGGCCACTTTATCTCTCTCTTTCTCGTTTCCTCTCCTTTCTTAATCTCTCCTTTCCCTTCCTCTCATTCTCTATCACCCTCTCTCTCTCTCTCTCTCTCTCTCTCTCTCTCTCTCTCTCTCTCTCTCTCTCTCTCTCTCTCTCTCTCTCTCTCTCTCTCTCTCTCATTTAGGTAATCTCTGTCCACCATCCCCTCTCTCTGCCCATCTCAATCGCTGTGTCTTTCATTCTCTAACCCTCCTTCATTCATCTTCTGTTTTTCTTACTTCCTATCTGTCTTTGTCCCACAAGCCATGTCCTTTCATCCCATCCTCTATCTACTACGCCACCTTTCGCCCCCTTTCTTGGTCGGGGATCTTTTTGGGATCTCAGAATTGAGATAATGTTAATCTCGGTAACCAATAAGAATTTAACAACTGAAGAGGGTAAAAAAGTGATAAAACCAGAAAGAGAGCAAGAAGAGAAGACAGGACAAAGGCTTATTGGTTATACCCACATCACGACAGCTGGATCATGACAAAAAATGGGTTCGGATAGTTGGCCTTCTGTCAAGAGAGTGATTTGAAAGCTGTGTGTGTGTGTGTGCGTGCGTGCGTGCGTGCGTGCATGTGCGCGTGTGTGGCCTGTCTGGTTTGCTTGTTCATGTGTCCGTCAAGCGAGGGATGGCAGCCGTCACACTGGTATTCACATCAGAGCCAGAGGGTATCTTCATCTCCCAGGCACAAATACACATTCCACCATGCAGATAAACACACACACACACACACACACACACACACACACACACACACACACACATGATTTAAGGTATTCAAAACACTCTGCTGGAGGGGGTATGTCACATAGCTATACAAAGAAAAACACACACAAACGCACGCGCGCGCACACACCCCGGTATTCAGAGATGATATCCTGAGGGGTTGTTCTTAGCTGTGGCTTTACATCGTCTTTCCACCAATCTGATCACACGGCCCACTAAACCACAACACTGGTGGCTGCGGGTGTCTGTTTGTGTTTACGGCATGAAGACTGACTGACAGCTATCATTAGGGTTGAAAAGCAATGGACCGTACACAACGTGTGTGTGTGTGTGTGTGTGTGTTTGTGTGTGTGTTTGTGTGTGTGTGCGCATGTGTGTGTGTTTGTGAGCTTGCTTCTATGAAAAAAAAAGGTCAGTGTTGGCTAAATGTTAGCCATGCCAGTTGATGTTGTGCGTGTGCGCACACACACACACACACAGCTTTATGTTAATTGCAGCAGATGGTAGACATCACAAGAACATCGTGTCCCCCACGCATACACGTCCACATGCACGTCTACACACAGTCAAACATAAACACAGACCTATGCACACACGTACACACAAACACTTGAAGATGATGTGTCTACAGCCTCCTTGGGCTTTTTGCCGTCAGGGTAAAAAAAGTATATCATGTGTTGGAGTAATGTTATATTTTGAAATACTTGAAACAATTTTCAGGATTGAAAAAAGTGATCAAAACAATGAAACTGAGCTGGCAGCAAAGCCAATTGCCAAATGTCATGATTAATTGACTGACGCTCAAATCACAGCCGAGCAACCGGCGCTCTAGCCACATACACACCTCCTCTAACCTCTGTATGGTCAGCTTATACTTGGCAGTGAGGGTACAGTGGATGATGAGGCATCTGAGGGACATGTAAAAACAACACTCAGTGTACCGATCAGGAGTATTATGTTGTTTTCTTACCAATTTTTGATGATCGAAAATCAAAATGGAAAGGAATCGAACGTGCCAAAGATGTGTGAAATGACGGGTAACATGCCACATGGGGCTTGGTGGCTCTTGGCAGTGTTAGTCCGAGTTAGACTTTAGAAAAGTGAAGAATAACTTCTCATTTTAATGTTTGACTAATTTTGGCAAGAGTTAGCTTGAGCAGCTATACTGGAGTTACCAACTTTGGTAACCTGACCGGAGTGAAATTTTGTGCACATGCACGCATCCATGTGTGCTTTCATTCGTTGCTTTCATTCTTCTTTCTTAACGGTTGCACTTAACGTTAGACAGTTAACACAAGCTAGCTGGCTGTTTACAGAGCATTTATTCAACTCGGATATAAGCATCATGCGCCAATCAGAGTAATTCAAGATGCATCTCCATGGAAACACCCACATAAAAGACTCAGTTTTCAAATACTCAGCTGTCTTCTAGAGTCACTGTCATTTGCCTGTTTATCTCTGTTGCTGTTGGGGTGTTTTTTGTTTTTGGATCCCCCCCCTTTCTCCCCTATTGTATGCGGCCAATTACCCCACTCTTCCCGAGCCATCCCGGTTGCTGCTCCACCCCCTCTGCCGATCCAGGGAGGGCTGCAGACTACCACCTGCCTCCTCCGATACATGTGGAGTCGTCAGCCGCTTCTTTTCACCTGACAGTGAGGAGTTTCACCAGGGAGACATAGTGCGCGGGAGGATCACGCTATTCCCTCCAGTTCCCCCTCCCCCCAAACAGGCACCCCCAACCAAACAGAGGAGGCGCTAGTGCAGCAACCAGGACTCACACCCACATCCGGCTTCCCACCCGCAGACACAGCCAATTGTGTCTGTACAGACGCATGACAAAGCTGGAGGTAACATGGGGATTCGAACCAGTATCCCATGTTGGTAGACAACAGAATAGATTGCCACGCCACCCGGACGCCCCTCGCCTGTTCATCTATGTTGCTGTCACAGTGTTTTGGCATGAGATTTGCCTTGGTGTTGTGAGAGCGTGAGAGTCACGTGTGAGATGTGTGAGAGTTGGCAACCCTGGCTATACATCCTACATAAATAGCCTACCCTATAGTACCTGGTGATGGGACAAGTATCACCAGGTACTACTGATAGTAGTCCCATCTAGTATCACTAGTACCGTCTATCACTAGTGCGTCTAGTCTGTTGGTGTAGTGTTCTGTGCCTGTCACGTCTCACTCTCAACCTTCACCGCTGGCTAGCGGAAATGCGAACAGGAGAGCCGAGCACTAAGTCTCTCCCTGCCAGTACATAGCCTCTCTAACAGCAAGCCCCATGTAGTGCCTCCTCATGGCGACACATGGTAACTGGTTACACCTTGTACCCTGGCTGAACTACAAGGGACTCGGAGGAGGTCTGGCCCCTAGACGTGCGGTACGCAGGCCCACCGGCATGTGGATATTCCCTGATGCCCACGAAACCAACCCCCAGCTATAGGTTAAATAGTGCCACTGCCTAGTAGCTACCTCGGAGAGGAACAGGCTACGGGAGTAAACCCCTACAGAAAATCAACATCTACAGTGCTGTTGTTTTATGTTTTTCTTGCCCTTTTGTATCTGTCTAAGTTGGTGAGCACTGCTGGCGTCGTGTGTGGCTGCCGCTTCTCCCTCTCGTAGCCCCCCTTCCCATCCAGCCCTGTATGTTTGTGCTATGTTTATCTGTTGTCTTCTTTCACCCCGTTTATTGTAAAGCAACTTTGAGTGTTAGGAAAGTGCTATATAAGATTGATTTATTATTATTAGTACAGAAATACTAGTCCTAATAACGCTCAGTAATACATAACTGTCAGTTTTGTGCCAGCGCAGGCTGTACCACTGCTAGATTAGTCTTGGCTCCAGTCATGTTGCAGCTGCCACTAAAAACCACAAGTAGACTTTTCAACACCAAATTAAGGAACGGGCAATTTTTAAACTCACTGGACAGTACGAGAGTAAAATGGACTGGTGATGGCATCATCTTCAGCCTCAGCTAACAATTTATGAGGCTTGTTCATTTTGTCATGAGCGGTCATAATTTGGCCTCGATTTACAAGATATAATTCATTATATCTTGTAAGTGTCCTTCAAAGGCCTTGCTGTCAGCTTCTCGAGAAAAACGTCCTCTGACCTCCAGAAACTGTTAATTATAACTTGCAGTAGCTGGCTAAGAGGTCTGTCCATGGCTGTATTGGAGGACGGTAAATTGACCGGGATAGACTCAGTAAATAGGGTGAGCATCAGTCGATTAAATTCGCTCTACAGTTTGAAAAGGAAAGGTGCATCACAATAGATCACAATGACCACAGCTTCGCCTACGAATCTGATGTTTTGTTTTCATCTCTACTAAGTGTGCTAAAAAATATGCTAAAAAAGTAGCAGCAAGCCCAAGCTGTGACGGCAGACATCACAGGTGTAACTTGACAGTGTACGTTAGTTCATAGTTTGGAGGATTTATTATCATCAGTCTGACTTTTGTTCCACATCACCTGTATATACCACTGTATTCGCGGTCTGTCGCAGTTTAATGGAATTGGGGACATCAAAAAAATCGTTGTGGATCTTTAGCCGGGGTAGCTTTGTTGCTTTAAATGTCTCACACGCTTAGATCCATGCAATTATAAACATCTTTGTGTAGCTTTACTTGCATGGATGCAAGTAAGCGATTGTTTACTCAGCGACGCTGAATGTGAATGTGCCAAATGTTGGCTCATTCAAGCAAATGCCGTAAAGTGTTGTGTTTAAATATACATTCATCCATTATCCAAACCACCTAGCCTTACTCAGGGTCGCGGAGATGCTGGAGCCTATCCCAGCAGTCCATTGGGCGGCAGGCGGGGAGACACCCTGGACAGGCCGCTAGACCATCACAGGGCCAAAACACACACACATTTACGCCTAGGGACAATTTAGTATGGCCGAGTCACCTGACCTACATGTCTTTGGACTGTGGGAGGAAATCGGAGCACCCGGTGGAAACCCATGCAGACATGGGGAGAACATGCAAACTCCACATAGAGGATGACCCGGGATGACCCCCAAGGTTGGACAACCCCAGGGTTCGAACCCCAGGACCTTCTTGCTGTGAGATGACCGTGCTAACCATGCACCACCGTGCCACCCTACAATATACATTTATGTAAAAATGTAATTGACACGCCATTAAATTCTTTATTCTTCACTCAAAACGTTCTCTACTTAAGTTGCTCAAGTTTTTTTTCTTTTTTCTTTTAAGAAAGCACCGGGCGTGAGAATGGCAGACGAGAGGAGCAGAGGCGTCTAATGAGCCAATTTAAAATCAGAAATGGCCAAACATAACACTCTCACATAGTTACACATTAAACAGTGCAGAAAAGCAGAGAGTCATTGTGACATTAGTGGTTTGGAGTCTGTCCCTGTAGGCTGATACACTTCGTGTGCTTGTGTTTGTGTGTCTGTGGGTGAGCAGGATCATAATGGGGTGGGGGGGATGCAGCTCTCCATGACTCTCAAAACTGTTAACAAACTGCAAATGTCTCGCATCGTGCAAAGCGGCGTGGGCTGAAACGTCGACAAACGCAAGTTCACACATACAAGTGCAATGGTGAGGGCATTCACATGAAGATGGGTAAAAAAATGCTTGTGCACAGCATGCATACATGCACACATGCATGCAAACATGCACGCACACACACACACACACACACTGACACAAAGAGATAGAGATACTCACTGCCACACGGTCTCCCTACACACTGTGCCATTAAGTTCCCTTTTGCATACAAATGTCCACCATCCCTATGCTTTCAGTCCCTCGACCCCGTCTCTGCCAATATGGCGGCAGCCTGATAAATGGTTGTCCCTGGTGCCCATAAACAGCAGCCTCACACACGCTGTGCTCCATTCTAGCACGCTAATTCCTATTCATTTAAAACAGCCGCCGAGGCACAGCCTAGCCTAGCCCTGCCCCAGACACCAGCCATTCATTATTCAGCTGCTTGCTTTATGAATAGCTTACAGGTGGATGCTGCAACAGCAACCAAGCAACATCGCTCGTAAATCACAACACACACACACACGCGCACACTTTTTTGTTGTTGTTGTTGCTTTTTTGCTTTTTTTAGTTAACGGAGACTAAGGTAAGGGGCCTCTGGCATCTGTGTGTGTGTGTGGGTGTGTGTGTGTGAGAGATTTTGCATGTGTGAGTGTGCATCTGTAAACAGACGTGCACACTGTCGTCAATTCTTCTTCCCCGTGGTTTTTCTCCTGCTGCTGTTTAATTAGTAATGAGAACAAATATTTATTTCTTCCTAAATGGGAGGGAGGGAGGAAGGGAAGGAGAGAGAGAGAGAGAGAGAGAGAGAGAGAGAGAGAGAGAGAGAGAGAGAGAGAGAGAGAGAGAGAGAGAGAGAGAGAGAGAGAGAGAGAGAGAGAGAGAGAGAGAGAGAGAGAGAGAGAGAGAGAGAGAGAGAGAGAGAGAGAGAGAGAGAGAGAGAGAGAGAGAGAGAGAGAGAGAGAGAGAGAGAAAACCTGCTGTACTAATCTGGTTTCTTCTCTTTTTCTGTCAGAAACAACCTGTCCTATTGCCTCTATTGCGGTCCATAGGCAGCCCATGATAGAGATGCAGTGCTGTTAAGTTTGTATGAGTGGTTTTGTTTGTTTGTGTGTGTGCGTGCGTGCGTGCGTGCGTGTGTGTGTGTGTGTGCGTGTGTGTGTGTGCATGCGTGCCAATGTGGCTACACACCAGACACAGGGCAGCTGTTTAACATAGTATGTGGTATAACTAATAGATCACACTAGGTTACATTTGTCAACGTGACACTTTCTCCTATATTGAGTTACACTCCAGGGCTTTCTCTCATTCTTCCTCTCTCTTTCTCTCGCTCGCTTTCTCTGTCTCTTCTCTATCTTCTCCCTCTTTTCCCTTGCCTCTTCTCTGCCCTTTAGCCTCTTCTCCCTTCACCCTGCTTCATTTTTTTTTGATTGGGAATCAGCAGCCCTTTTTGCGCGGGGGTCTTGTGGTGACACAGCGGTCCAGATGACAGCAGGTGAGGAAGACTGGCGTACCAGAACGACGCGCTGTTTTGGTCGAGACACGGACGAGACACCCGCAAACTGTGATGGATGACAAGATGGACTGCTTGTCTGGGAGAGAAAGTCCGGTCGTACTTCAGGGTTCATGCTGGTGCCCCTTCGCTTCAGCTTGGGGGGGCGGTGGGGTTTGAAACCGTGGCATTGTTGCTTTGTAATGCCGTCCCGGGGGTATGACATCATGATTTGCAGGTGACGCTTTGTGGATTAATGAAAAATTACAGTCTTAAGCCCTGTTCACACAGGACTAGCATTACCTGGGGACCGCTGGTCATTTTGTAAAAATGGCGGTGGTCATCTGTGATCTTAATCCTGTGTGAATCGGCCATGTCCGTAACTTGTACAGTGAAATTCCAGCTCAACTTACCTACCATATTTTGGTAAACACAGCGGTCATCTGATAATATTAGTCCCATGCATATCGCCATCTCCACGCCTTCTTGTATTCCGCCTCTTTCCCAGTTGAGAATTATGTCAATGTTTTCCCAAACGGCGTGTTTGTGCACAATTTCATGGTTCATGCCACACAGCATTTAAACTGAGTGTCTCTTTGTGCATCCATTGCCTGTTTTCCTTAGCAGCCATTGCTCTTGTTCAAGACGTGGTTGCAGAGGAAAATAGTGTACAGGCAGCAGATGTTACGTGAAGCCTTGACACACACACACACACACACACACATATATATATAGATCCATCCATCCATTATCCAAACCGCTTATCCTGCTCTCAGGGTCGCAGGGGTGCTGGAGCCTATCCCAGCAGTCATTGGGCAGCAGGCAGGGAGACACCCTGGACAAGCCACCAGGCCATCACAGGGCCGACACACACACACCTAGGGACAATTTAGTATGGCTGTTATTGAACGTTACTTTTGTTTTGTGGATTCCCCCCCCCCTTTTTTTTTTCCTCCCCCAGTTGTACCTGGCCAATTACCCCACTCTTCTGAGCCGTCCCAGTCGCTGCTCCACCCCCTCTGCTGATCCGGGGAGGGCTGCAGACTGCCACATGCCTCCTCCAATACATGTGGAGTCGCCAGCCACTTCTTTTCACCTAACAGTGAGGAGTTTCCCCAGGAGGATGTAGCGTGTGGGAGGGTCACGCTATTCCTCCCAGTTCCCTTTCCCCCCTGAACAGGTGCTAGTGCAGCCACCCGTACACATACCCACATCCGGCTTCCCACCTGCAGACACGGCCAATTGTGTCTGTAGGGATGTCCGACCAGGCCGGAGGTAACACGGGTATTCGAACCGCTGATCCCTGTGTTGGTAGGCAACGGAATAGACCGCCACGCCAGCCGGATGCCCCAAGCCTTGATACTTCCAATCATATCCAGGGGGATAATGTCAGTAACTGAGTAAAATACTGACTTCGCTTGTCCCATGCGAATGCACCACACGAAACACAGACCTGGTGGGGTAAGTTATCACATGGCCTCCCCCAGGTAATACTAGTCCCGTGTGAATAGGGCTTTAATCAGTAAGTAGACTATTTAGAACTGTCTCACAGGTCATACACCACTTTCTCCTGTTTACTATGGATGAAAATGTCCATGATATTGTATGTGTGTGTGTGTGTGTGTGTGTGTGTGTGTGTGTGTGGCAATGTGGCCACCATGATTGATGTGCCCTTCTCCTTCTTCCAGATGCTTCCGCTCAGCTTGTCTTTCACAGTCGGGCCTCTGATTTCGTTTCCACTCTGTCATTTAGGCACACATACACACACAAGTGTGTGCACGCGCGCACACACAACACAAACACACACACACACGCTAACATACACACTGCTCTGATTCTGCTCCTCGTTCATCAGTCACGCAGACACGCACGCAGACATGAAGACGGTGTGTGACAGTGCATTCAGCAATGCTCTCAGGCCAACACACAATCCAGATCCATTCAGCGTGGCTGTGTTGTTTTTCTCCTGGCTGACCTCTTGAAGAAAATAGCTTCTCTCAGCCACTTGTGGTTTTGCAAGCGGCCAAGTAGAGATATATGTACAACAACTGTGCACGACTCTTGAGCTGTGTGTTTGTATGTGTTTGTGTGTGTCTTGCGAACTCGTTTGTGCGTCTATCGCCCCTATTACGGGTCAACACATCTGATAGCAGAGTTTGGCATGCATCGCAGCAGCATTTGCATTCAAATTACTATTAATTGTTGTCTCTAATTGAACTCTCATGTGAAGACTTTCATACTCAGCTAATTTACTTCCTGTACGCCGTGCCTTTTTTCTGACCAAAAATATCAGATGCACTCCCCAGTGATCAGTGCCCATGATGATCAGCCAGTGAGAACTGGGATAGGCTCCAGCACCCCGCGACCCTCATCAGGGTAAGCAGCTTGGAAAATGAATGAGTGAATGAATATCAGATGGAAGTTAGAATTAGAATAGGATCAGGAAGGCAAGCAGTTGCCAGCAGCATCTCGGCAGTGTGTAACGGTTAGCGACTAACCAGCATTTCTGAAAGCATGCCCGTGTGAGACTTGGATGCCATACAAGACTAACTACCCCCCCCACACACACACACACACTCACACACACACACACACACACACACACACACACACACACACACACACACACACACCCAGTCACACCCCTGCAGGTACCATGACTCACAAGCTACTGGGCTGCCTTTTGACACAAAGGCAATAGGAGCAGCAGCTAGTACAAGCCTGGACTTTTATTCCTTTCAATTTGTCTTGCTTAAAAAACAAACCGGCCATGAGCGGGTGAATAAATAAATAAAGCGGTGGGTGCAGCAGGGGGGAGAATGGATGAATGGCTCTGTCTCATGAGTGAGGTGAGGTTCCATGGGGGCACACACCTACCTTGCAACACCCAGACTGGGATGTCCTTGTGTGTGTGTGTGTGTGTGTGTGTGTGTGTGTGTGTGTGTGTGTGTGTGTGTGTGTGTGTGTGTGTGAGATACACACATGCATACCTCCCTCAACTGTATTTTGTGTATGTGTACTTCAAAGAGTGTGTGTTGTGTTTTATGAATATAAGGATTATTTTTTCTGTACATTTATTTATATGGGCAGGGCATGTGTGTGCGTGTTTTGTGTGTGTGTATGTGTGTGTGTGTGTGTGTGTGTGTAGATGCACTGGCTCAGCAGTTGTCTCCAGGCCTGCTGTTGATCACAGATTGTCTAGCCAGCCGAGGGGACACATCTATCAGACCCCATGTTTGGCCCCACAAAGAAAACTGCAGTAGAAAAAAACCCCCAACAACACCTATACATGAACCGCGCTCCTCCACCCCCCATGGAAATGAAGCTAGTTGTAATCAGTGATAGACAGCAATGTGTTGTTGTTATGTTCCATCGCAAAAGCTTCTAAGAAATAGTGTAAAAGGCAAAAATAATGTTTATTTTCAATATAATACACTGCTGCCCAGAAACACTGCAGCACCTACCTTAATCCAGTCAGTAGATTACATCAGTGAAACTTTGAAACCTGTGGAGGAAAAAAATCAGGATGAAACGGTAACTAGCACGAGATCCATATTTCTACCCATTTCCATAATGACAGCTTAGTTAAGGCGTGCTCTGACACACAAATTTGTGTTTATTTGTTTCCTTGTATCTGTTGCTACATGTATAGGTGCCGTTGAATGGATTTACATACGTGCACATGTGTTTGCGTGTGTGTCTTTGCTGCACACGTGTGAAGGTCGAACCAGGCTAGACAAATTTGCGATAGTAGATGATGATGATGATGACGATGATGATGATAACTGAATCCAGATTAGCTGGAGCTGCGTAATGAGATGATAAGCAATTAAGATTGATCTGATAAGGAAGATCCCTGCAATGTTTGCATGCTAACAACTGGCAGAGGGGACGAGCGGGTGGGGATTGTGTGGGTGGCTGGATAAGATTAGACTAGATCAGGAATGGTAATGTGATTTTTGCCCAAAATGCAGTCATTACAGATTATTAATTAAAACTTGTAGCAAGTTAGTAGAGAGGATCAAGCATCCATGTGGATCAGAAACAGGTTTTATTTTTTCAGTATGCAGTATTAGTTTTTTTTTTTTTTTGATCCCCCCAGTTGTGCTTGGCCAATTACCCCACTTTTCCGAGCCATCCTAGTCGCTGCTCCACCCCCTCTTCCAATCCGGGGAGGGCTGCAGACTACCACATGCTTCCTCCGATACATGTGGCGTCGCCAGCCGCTTCTTTTCACCTGACAGTGGGAAGTTTCGCCAGGAGGACGTGGCATATGGGAGGAACACGCTATTCTCCCCAGTTCCCCCTTCCCCCCAAAGAGGCGCCCTGACCGACCAGAGGAGGCGCTAGTCCAGTGACCAGGACACATACCCACATCCGGCTTCCCACCCGCAGACACGGCAAATGTGTCTATAGGGACGCCCGACCAAGCCGGAGGTAACACGGGATTCGAACCGGCGATCCCCGTGTTGGTGGGCAACAGAATACACTGCTGCACCACCCGGATGTCCCCCCAGTATGCAATATTAGTTTTACACTAGCATTGGGTACTGAAAGAGAACAGTGTGCAGTGACTAAAACAGTCAGAACAGCCAATATGGGAGAGATGAGATGTGGGAAATGGGTGATGCTGCTGCACCTGTTGGCATAAACAGAACACACAGTATGAATACACGAGTGTCAGTGAGGGAATTTAATGGAACCAAACTGAGGTGCACAAAGCAATAAGGTCAGGGACCCCTAATACAGATATGCATTGTGTTCCCGGGTTGTTGTACCGCAAAGCCGCTTTTCAAACACACGTTGATGTAGTGGTGTAATTGTGATGCACTGACATCATTGGATCATCCATAAGCAAACGCCCAAAGGAAGGAGGCTTTTCTGACAAGAGAGAGGTCTGCATTATGTTGGTGCAACAGAGGCTCTCTATTACGGCTACATTATTAGAAAACCGGGGTCTATTCTGCATCTTTTCCCCTGGGGGCAGCGGTAGTGTGGCGAAAGACGCACACAGACTCACGTTTCTTAATGATGCTTTGTCAAAAGATGGAAGTCCTCTCTCTGTCTCTCTCTCTGTCTCTCTCTCTCTCTCGCTCTGTCTCCCTCTGTCTCTGTCTGTCTGTCTGTCTGTCTCTCTCTCTCCCCTTCTATTGTTCTGTCTGCTTTCAGCACCTCCTCCTGTCAGTGTCCTCAGCTGTCTGTCCACTTGAGATCTTCATCCACTGTCGTACCAGTCCTCGACCGCTCTGACCTAGGGTTGACCTAGCTCGCACAAAAAGGGTATTTCTCGATGCCACAATTTCTCAATCAACACTTAACGTTCTGCTTGGGGAAATGAATTAAAAGGAGACGATCGCTTGAAAATGTTGTACTGTGTGATTAGGGTATTAAAACATGTCTTGAGACCATGCTAACACTTCACCTGCCTACTTACCGACACACACCAACCAACACACCTTTTCACCTAACCGAGCTGCTGTACCCGTGATTCGTGTGTACTTCATCAGTTTCGTGTTCAGCGGGAGGTCAAAATGTGAAGCAGTTTCTTGAGGTTACCTCCTGGTGCTTTTTTGTTAATTGGTAATATATCAATCTCTTTCCCCTGCGTCCTAAATGAAATCAGTCAGGTTAAAGGTGAAAATTGCTAACTGTATGCAAAGTATAGCTTGAAAGCATACATTGTCATTTGCAGGCTCTTAATAGTAGCTTTGCTTTTTTAAGTCTTGGTTTGCAAAGATGGAGATTCAATTAAAGGTCTGTAGTGGATACTGAAGTTGTAACGAAACAGCAAGGGGAGTGGAGATGTTAAATGGCTCGTCTCTTCCTCCCTCTCGCTCTCTTCCTCCATCCCTTCTCTCCATCTTCTCTGTCCCTGGACTACCCTGTAGTTTAAATACACACTTTCCAGATAACAAGTCATTGATCCTGGTCAGGTTACACACAAACACACACAACGCACCGTGTTGTGTCACTCTTTAACAGAGCAATCTCCTGGACTTTGTGTGTGTGTGTGTGTGTGTGTGTGTGTGTGTGTGTGTGTGTGTGTGTGTGTGTGTGTGTGTGTGTGTGTGTGTGTGTGTGTGCTGAGATGGCCGGCCAGGCCAATAAAGGGAGTATGTTTTATGACAGGTGAAATGAGCCCAGCGAGCAGCTGCCTCCGTCTGCTCAGTTCAATACCTCATCACACATAACAAAATTGTGCTGCATCTACAGCACACCCAAACACACACACACACACACAGACCGAGGCCAAAACTCCTGCATTGCATACACAAAATTCTTCTGATGCCAATAAAATGCTGTGCCATTGTGCTGTAGTTATGCAGCTAACAGAGCAGTTCACAGACATGCACATGTGCAGACGTGCTGAGGTGGACTAACACATGCAAACACACACACACACACACACACACACACACACACACACACACACACACACACACACACACACGTACACCTCTGAAGTAATAGCATTAATACAACTTTTACCCCACCGGCAAAAGCGAAAAACGTGAAAACTCGGACTAATGTTAGGAGGGTGTGTTGTTAGAAGGAACATGATGGAGTTCATCAAAATGAGAGGGAGTGAGGTTGACACGCCACTAAGCACAATCTTAAATTTGCAACATGACAGACTAAATTCTTACTTTGTTGTGCAAAAAGGTGTGCATTGTTAAAAGGGATGGTGGTAGAGAGATATATACTGCTCAAAAAAATAAAGGGAACACCTAAAAACACAATATAGACCTCGATGAATGAAATATTTCAGCTGAAAATCTTTATTTATTAGACAGAGGAATGTGTTTAGAGCAAAATAACCTAAGAATGATCAATGGAAATCAAAATCATTAGCCCATTAAGGTCTGGATTCAGAATCATACTCAAAATCAAAGTGGAAAATGAGAACATAGGCTGATCCAACTTCTGTCGAAATTCTTCAAGACGATTCAAAATGAGGCTCAGTAGTGTGCGTGGCCTCCACGTGCCTGTATGCACTCCGTACAACGTCTGGGCATGCTCCTGATGAGACGACGGATGGTCTCCTGAGGGATCTCCTCCCAGACCTTGATCAGGGCATCGGTCAACTCCTGGACAGTCTGTGGTGCGACATCGCGTTGGCGGATGGTACGAGACATGATGTCCCAGAGGTGCTCGATTGGATTCAGGTCTGGGGAACGTGCAGGCCAGTCCATAGCATCAATGCCCTCGACATACAGGAACTGCTGACACACTCTGGCCACATGAGGACGAGCATTGTCATGCATGAGCAGGAACCCAGGGCCCACTGCACCAGCATATGGTCTGACAATGGGTCTGAGGATCTCATCCCTGTACCTAATGGCAGTCATGGTACCTCTGGCTAGCACGTAGAGGTCTGTACGGCCCTCCAAGGATATGCCTCCCCAGACCATCACTGACCCACCGCCAAACCGGTCATGCTGGAGGGTGTTGCAGGCAGCAGAACATTCTCCACAGCGTCTCCAGACTCTCTCACGTCTCTCACATGTGTTCAGTGTGAACCTGCTCTCATCTGTGAAGAGCACAGGGCGCCAATGGCGAATCTGCCAACCAAGATGTTCTCTGGCAAAGGTCGATCGGGCTGCACGGTGTTGGGCTGTGAGCACAGGCCCCAATTGTGGACGTCGGGCCCTCATACCATCCTCATGCATTCTGTTTCTCACTGTTTGAGCAGAAACCTGCACGTTAGTGGCCTGTTTAAGGTCGTTTTGTAGGGCTCCGGCAGTGCTCCTCCTGTTCCTCCTTGCACAAAGGACCAGATAGCGGTCCTGCTGCGGGGTTGTTGTCCTCCTGCGGCCCCCTCCACGTCTCCTGGTGTACTGGCCTGTCTCCTGGTACCTCCTCCATGCTCTGGACACTGTGCTGGGAGACACATCAAATCTTCTTGCCACAGCACGCATTGATGTGCCATCCTGGATGAGCTGCACTACCTGAGCAACCTCTGTAGGTTGCAGATACCGCCTCATGCCACCTCTAGTGGTGAGGGCACTAGCAAAATGAAAAACTAACCAAAGATCGTCCAGAAAAGATGAGGACAGGCAAATGGTCTGTGGCCACCACCTGCAAATCCATTCCTGTTATAGGGGTTGTCTTGCAAATTAGACAATTTACCAACAGGTGAAATTGATTCACAAATCAGTGTTGCTTCCTAACTGGATAGGTTGATATCTCAAAAGTGTGATTGACTTGGAGCTACATTGCATTGCTTATGTGTTCCCTTTATTTTTTTGAGCAGTGTGTATATTGTTTTCAAGCTTGCTAAGTGGTCATGCCTTAGATGTACTATGGGTGACAGTGCAAAGATCTCTCTCGCCTGGTGTGATGCTTTTGGTAGTCCTCAACATTTGTTCTAAACCGTGATGCTTCTGTTCTTGTTTGGTTTCAAGTACTTTGTTCGGCTCTGCTGCTTAACTCTGCTGTCTTCTGTGAGCTCTATAATCGACTGTTCCAAATCTCCGTTCACATTTAGACATAGAAAAGCTAATTTAGTGAGACATGGCTTAGTCGGCCTCATTGATCTGATTTGGATTCACCGCCAGCTCAACAGCGCTGTACGGGACTTACAATAGCCATGTTTGAGCCAGTATTCACTAAATCAGAATGATGGTTTGTTCATTTGGCAATATCAGTCTGGCTAAATACTACATTTACAATAAGACAGCTGAAGGCCTGGATAAGAATGAGAAAATTAACACTGCCTTGTTGCTTGGTCAGTAGTGGAAAACATTTTGGCAAGTCTTTATATTTACCTGCTGAAACTTGAAATTTAGAAATAAAAAGTACAGCTGAAAAACACCTCTCTGAGGGACATTTTTCTCTTGTGACCAGATATGAATGCGGCATGGTGGTGCAGTGGTTAGCACTGTTGCCTTGCAGCAACAAGGTCTTGGGTTCAAACCCCGGGGTTGTCCAACCTGGGGGGGTCAATCCCAGGTCGCCCTGTGTGTGGAGTTTGCATGTTCTCCCCGTGTCTGCGGTGAGTTTTCTCCGGGTGCTCTGGTTTCCCCTACCATCAAAAAGACATGCATGTTAGGGTTAATACTCCTGCCCCTGACCGAGGCATGGCAAGACGAACTGGAGTTGGTCCCCGGGCGCTACATGGTGGTTGCCAGTTGCTGCTAGCTACACAACTAGGATGGGTTAAATGCAGAGAGGAATTTCCCCAGGGGGATTAATATAGTATATCAAAATCAAAAATCAAAAGAATATACAATCAGCATACAATGGAAGTGACATGCACAGATATTCCTGGTCTTGCTATTTTGCATCACACCCAGCATGTGGCGCAGGTCATAAAGAAATAAATCACTTTCTCCTTAAAAACTTGCCATTAAATGAAGTTAGGCTTGTACACAACATGGATGATGAGCTTCAGCACAATTTAACATTTGCTGTTTCCCCTTTTTTTCTGCATCTGGGCAAAGGGAGGAGATCATGAAAGCTTTTTGGAATTATAAAAAACTTGTACCACACACACACACACACACACACACTCCACGCGCACACACAAACATACATATTCACACGTACACACAGAAAACATGGACACATGCATGTGTACACATACATGCACATTTGCATATGGACACACACACACGCGGACATAAAAATACATGCCCTGCCTTGTCAAAAACACATGCTCCAATTAGCAACCCCTTAATCACCACTCCGCAGACCCGCTACACCCCAAATGGAAGTGTAAGAACCCCGGCAACCTTTGGGACCATCGAATCAAAGCGCGAAGATCTCTCGGCTGCTCCTTTCCAAGAGGAAGTAATTGGCCTGACCCCATGACCCTTCGTGCCTCACATCAGCAAAGCATCAAATGCAAACCATCCCAATGAGACACACCCATTCTGCTAACTAGCGCCTTGGTCGCGCACATTCATGTAAACCCTCTCTCTCGCTCTCTCTCTCCCTCTCTCTCTCTCTCTCTCTCTCTCTCTCTCTCTCTCTCTCTCACACACACACACAGATATAAATACAGTGCTAATCACAGACTTACACATAGGCGTCATTAGTGCCAGTGTTGTGCTCATCGCTCATTAGAAAGAACGCAGGCTGAGATGTTCGGTGTTGACACAAGCTGATGGGGCGGCAAATTGGCTACTGCTGGTCACAAGTACACACGCGAGTAAAGACATGTACGGATCAAAAAGGACCGTTTTCATCTAGTGTGAAAAAGCAGCTGTTGGGCTACTGAGATGACTTTGCAAACAGAGAGGAAAGACATGTTAGAGATACTTAACATTACATTTCCCCTGACACAAGACAACCCAGAGTAAACAGAGACCGAAGTCCACCAGCAAGTTAAACTGAGATTTGTTTTTTTTGTGTACATACTGGAAAAATGGAATCATCACAGTTTAGATAAAAAAAAAAAATTACAAAAGACAAAATATTGTAAATATTCACCCCTTAGGCATTTTTTTTTGTGTCAAATAAGAACATTTACTAATGCATTTGGAACTGACTGGGTGTGTGTTGTGCAGAAACCAGGTGGAAATGTACAAAAACTGGGGCGGACTGCCGTGTGCATGAATTGACCTTGTTTTTGTTCAAAGAATAGAAAATGTAACATAATGCATGCATGGATTAATAGCCCGTAAGAAAAGTTTCAGGTATGTTTGACCGTGATTTAATATCCTACCATTCCCGTTCTGCAAGTCTTACTCACCGTGTGGTGAGCCCACGTGGGGGTGGGGAGTGGAAATAATTTTTCAATGGCAGCATTCATGAAATCATAGACCATGGGGGAATTCCGCTTTAAAACTGACTATATTCTGGTCCATCATTGCTAAAAGACTAACATTTGATCTACTTGCCAATGAGTACATTGACACAAGTGTCCAGAAAGGGGGAATCCCGGGGTACTCAGGGTGTCTGGAGCATGCATCAGTAATCAGCCAGGTCATTAAGGAAGCAAAGAGCAACAACACATTCTCAAAGCCTATCCAAGCGTAACTCACCAGCTGATCCAAAATGCATTCGAGCACTACCATCTACCATCAGAAGTAGTCAAGCTTGTGATGTCACACATGGTTTTGCTGAAAATGAGGTTCACCATTGGAAATTTCACCACCAAATGGAGGAGGCTTGAGAAGGGCATCATGGCAGGATGCACAATATCGATGGTCCTGTTTGTGGCTACCATTACTAAAGGCAGGAGGAATGCAATGTAGAGGGCCGAAAGTGGATGACGGAATAAGACATCCAGCTTGCAGGGCATTCATGGATGATATAACTGTGATGACACCATCAATCCAAGTAACACGGTGGATCCTAAGCTCGCTGGAGAAGATGGCTACATGATCTCAGATGCAATTCAACCCAGGTAAATCTAGTATCCTGAAAGGAGAGCTGACAAAAAAATCTTTATTAATCAAGGGGCTGAGATTCTAACGATTCAAGAACAAGGAATCTGATGCCTTGGAAAGAATTATGACAGCACCCTGAAGGACAGTGGCAACCTCAAAAACACTATGGCTCAACTAAACATCTGGCTCAAGGTAATTGACAACAGCCAGCTGCTTGGAAGATTTAAGGTGTGGTGCTTCCAGTATGGCATCATACCCAGAATGCAATTGCCATTCCTGTGATATGACTTCCCCATGACTCAAGTGGGAGGAATAGAGAGATTGTACAGCAAATTCTTGTGAAGATGGCTGGGTGTTCCTTCAACTTTCAGCTCAGTCAACCTGTACAGCAAAACCTCCAAGCTCTGCTTACCAGTCTCATCAGTGGTGGAAAATTTCAGAGCCCCCAAGGCAAGAGCAGTCAGTACACTGCTACTGTCTGGGGATGAGAAAGTCAGACACGCTAACAAGACCACTAAGTGTGGCAGGAAGTGGAAGCTTCAGGAGGCAGTGAGGGAAGCAGAAGTGTATTGGAAACATCAAGAGATCACTGGGGTAGTCTGTCAAGGATGGCTAGGACTTGGAAACTACAATGCCAAGCGATGGAGTAAGACCAACGCCAAAGGCAAGAGAGGACTAGTGGTGCAGAGGGTCTGAGAGGGAGTGGAAGAAGACCACCATGTGAAAGCGGTAGGGCTCGCTTGTCAGGGACAGTGAATGCAGTGGGACCAGGCACTCAAAAGATTGTTGTCCTGGAAGGAACTCTGGGGTACCGATCAAAGCAAGTTGACCTTCCTCCTGTGTGCCGTGGCTGACCTCTTGCCAACTCTAAACAAGCTAAAGACCTGGGGCAAAGAAGACGATCCATCCTGCAAGCAGTGTGGAGCAACCCTTTGCACCCTGAATCACATCTTGACTGGATGTACCAAAGCACTGGGAGAAGGCAGATACAGGTGGAGGCATGACAAGGTCCTTACAGAAATTGCCAAATGGACGGACCTGCAAGGGGTCAAAGCCAATAAACACCAGGCATTACCATCTGAAGTTGCCACAGTTGGAACTGTTCTGCAGGTGAAGGATAATTTGGTCTTTGCTGCCCCACACAGGGGAGGCATACAGGCTAAGGGGTGAAACGCTTGTGACCCTGAGATACCCGCTGAAGATGCAGAAGGGCTCACCGCAATGCGAATGCTCTGACCACCCTGCCACCAAGGAATACCATCAAGAGGAGTAACTTGAAACATCTTAGGTAGCTCCTGCAGTTTCTGCTAGTAGCAAAGCATCTCTGATGTTTATTTCACAGGGACAGAAATCTTAGTTGTAAGAGCTCTTTATTTTCAGTCATTCTCATGAATCATCAATTTATATCAAAATATACCTGCCCGACTTTTATATTTACCATGTGTTTACTTTTCATTTAAATCCAGTCACATAAATGCCAACAGGCCTTGAAAACTTTTTTGCTGAGACTTACTGGACACACGACACATAGAAGAGTATTAAATTTTCTCATTTAGAAGATGTTATTAGCCAAGGCATTAACATGTTGTAGCGACTGTGGGAGGCGGTCGCTCTGACTGTCGGCAGTTCTGTGCTGGGGGAGTGCAATGGCTGATGGAACTGTTAAAATTCTTGTTAAAATTGTGTTTTAGTGATGTTTGTGTTTTCATGGCGACAGGCATCGGCGCAAGTCCATGAATACTGGGATTGCATCCAGCGCTTTACCTGTGCCCCTGTCTATAGGGTTAGTGGTTGTGTCAGGAAGGGCATCCGATGTACAATTTTGCCAAATCAGTATGCAGATTGACAAGACCGTACCTGATCGGCCAAGGCCTGCATTAACAACAGCCAACATTGGTGCTGTGCCCTCGCAGTGTCCTGACAGAAACCATAAAATCTGTTGTGGCAACCCCTGAAAAACGGAAAAAGCTGAAAGAAGAAGTGATGTTGTGTTTATGCTGTGGTTATTGCTGTGTTGCTTGTTTGGGAGTTCGACTCAGACTAAGGAGAAGACCGTTTACTGAATGACTGACTGTAGGACCATGACTCAGACTAATGTCAGCAGTTGTGACCTCTGGGGGAAAATCATTGTGTTGTTAGTTCTGTTTGGTGTGCAAATAAAAGAGCAGTCCCAGGGTCATGTGGTGTATGGGACATGGGAGTTGCCATTAAAACGAGATCTCTGCCTTTCAATTCATTCTTCCATGCCGACTCACTACATTGGTGTTAGAGGTGGGATTTCACTGAAGAATAGAGAGGGAGATCCAGAGACTGGAGCGGGACATTGAGCAGACCCATTGGCACTTGGAAAACCCAGCATGGCAAAAGACAGAGCCTGCCAGAGATGGAAGTTTTCTAACCCACCCTGATGGCTCCAGTACACCGTGATTCCATCACCCCCTAGACATTAAGAGGACCAGCACTGGGGAATGCCTGATGCCTGCCACCACCGATCACCCCCTAGAGGCCAGGAGGACCATCACCGGGCAACGCCTGCTGCCCGCCGCCACTGATCACATCCTAGTGAGCAAGAGGGATGCTGCGCATAGAACACCAGCCAACCTGCCCAAGTATAATGGGACCACACAGCTAGAGCCATACCTCTTGCAAGTCCAGTTAGCGGCATGGCACAGTGGATGGTGCAATGAGGAAACTGCCATCCACCTGGCTCTGGCATTGGAAGGAAAGACTTTGCAGGTGTTCCTCGACCTAGCCCCTGTAGATCAGCGGGACCTCCAAGCCCTGACCATGGCACTGAAGAGGCGATTCAGGCAATGACCCTTCACTGACGAGAGCGGGGAGCAGCTAGCCTGCCACCGCCACCAAGAGGGAGAGAGCCTGGGTACCTTCGCTGCAGATGTGCAGCTACATGCCAAACACAGTTACCCACAGTTCAATGCAGTCACCCAAGAGGAGCTGGCCTGCCACGCTTTCCTGCACCCCAGAGTGGTTGTGCCAGCATGTTCGCCTCGCCATGCCCCAGTCCCTCGGTGAGGCTTTCTGCGAAGCTGAATGGGCCGAGATGGTACTCTTCACGCGGCTTACCCAGCAGAAAGTCCCCACTTTCTGACCGCACGTCAGGTTGGCTGATGGCGATGAAGAAGAGAAAGTAGAAGAGGTCTACCAAGTTCGGCTTCCACCACTGCAGTCTCGGTGATGGCCACCAACATCCAGGCGACATACCAGCACTGGCGCCAAAAGCCAGAGTCAGCCAGCCAGTGGGGAAACGATGACAGAGTGGCCTAGTGAGGGGACCACCACTCCAATCTCCAGCCCCATTTGAAGGCTGATATATGCTCGTTGGCTGCCGAGGTCACACCAAAGAACTGTATCTGGACTGCCAACTCGATGGTAAATCCTGCTGGGCCCTGGTAGACACAGGGTCTACCATTTCCCTGGTGCGACCTGGCATCCTCCTGGGCACCACCAGCCCACTCTCGGTGGCATGGTTCCTGTTGACCATGCAGCAACTGAGACAACAGCAGGAGGTATATGTGGCCCTGATGCTGGTGAGGGACTGACTTGAGACGGGGTGGTGGCCCGAGTGGACAGAGGTGTCAGCGCTAGGGCCTGAGGTAAAGGCCTAACCACTCTCAATGCAGCAACTTCGAGCTCCACAGTGGGTTGGCGTACCGGAGGTGGCAAGCTCCCGGATGAGGGAGCGACCTCTTACAGCAATTGGTGCCCCATGTGCTCCGTCCCCAGGTTCTCCAGATGTTCCATGGCTGTGTTGACTGCTCACCATGAACACCTTTTAGGGAAAAAAAAAACTCTGAAGAGTGTTTGTCTTTATCCACATTTGTTTGACCCTTCACGTGGCGGTCACAAACACCTCCCATTCATAATCCCACCCCACTCTAAGAAGGACAGCTTCTAGCCCTAACTTGAGTTTCAACATTTGGAGAAGGTACGAATGACTTTGCAGCCTGACGTGGTCTGACGATGAGTCGGGTCATTTAGTTTGTCACCCAACGACATATGATGGGTATAGATAATGATTGATTCAAGAAAATTATATCCCCCAGTTGAGTTGCACCAAAACCAGCTGACACTCTTATACTGCATAATTTCACATATTTTCAGGCTTGATAATAAGGACTTTTTACTCTGTTGCAGCCTGTACCTCACTAAGGAACGCATTAAAAGGTAAGAAAACCGAGAACGGTAAATGTTTCCTCAAATAGGGATTATCTATGAAGGAAGCATGGAAGATAAGGCCAAACTCATGTTCAGGTATTCACATTCCTGTTTTCATAGACATCCCAGCTCAGCCACCAGTTCTTCTATGAGACAGAAAGCTGTATAGCATTAATTTCAACCCTCACCACAGCGAAAGGATTATACATACACTACCGTTCAAAAGTTTGGGATCACCCAAACAATTTAGTGTTTTCCATGAAAAGTCACACTTATTCACCACCATATGTTGTGAAATGAATAGAAAATAGAGTCAAGACATTGACAAGGTTAGAAATAATGATTTGTATTTGAAATAAGATTTTTTTTACATCAAACTTTGCTTTCGTCAAAGAATCCTCCATTTGCAGCAATTACAGCATTGCAGACCTTTGGCATTCTAGCTGTTAATTTGTTGAGGTAATCTGGAGAAATTGCACCCCACGCTTCCAGAAGCAGCTCCCACAAGTTGGATTGGTTGGATGGGCACTTCTTTGAGCAGATTGAGTTTCTGGAGCATCACATTTGTGGGGTCAATTAAACGCTCAAAATGGCCAGAAAAAGAGAACTTTCATCTGAAACTCGACAGTCTATTCTTGTTCTTAGAAATGAAGGCTATTCCATGCGAGAAATTGCTAAGAAATTGGAGATTTCCTACACCGGTGTGTACTACTCCCTTCAGAGGACAGCACAAACAGGCTCTAACAGGTACTATTTAATGAAGATGCCAGTTGGGGACCTGTGAGGCGTCTGTTTCTCAAACTAGAGACTCTAATGTACTTATCTTCTTGCTCAGTTGTGCAACGCGGCCTCCCACTTCTTTTTCTACTCTGGTTAGAGCCTGTTTGTGCTGTCCTCTGAAGGGAGTAGTACACACCGGTGTAGGAAATCTTCAATTTCTTAGCAATTTCTCGTATGGAATAGCCTTCATTTCTAAGAACAAGAATAGACTGTCGAGTTTCAGATGAAAGTTCTCTTTTTCTGGCCATTTTGAGCGTTTAATTGACCCCACAAATGTGATGCTCCAGAAACTCAATCTGCTCAAAGAAGTGCCCATCCAACCAATCCAACTTGCGGGAGCTGCTTCTGGAAGCGTGGGGTGCAATTTCTCCAGATTACCTCAACAAATTAACAGCTAGAATGCCAAAGGTCTGCAATGCTGTAATTGCTGCAAATGGAGGATTCTTTGACGAAAGCAAAGTTTGATGTAAAAAAAATCTTATTTCAAATACAAATCATTATTTCTAACCTTGTCAATGTCTTGACTCTATTTTCTATTCATTTCACAACATATGGTGGTGAATAAGTGTGACTTTTCATGGAAAACACAAAATTGTTTGGGTGATCCCAAACTTTTGAACGGTAGTGTATATATATATATATATATATATATATATATATATATATATATTTTAACCCAGTTCAAAAGTTGTTTCTCTGATCTGAAACAGGATGAATGTGATTGATCGTTGCTCCTCTTTTCGCTAAAGGGAGAAATTATTTAAGGTGGAGAAAATGCTCGGCAGTAGGACAGCGGATTAATGTTTATATTGTACTGCGGATCCAGTGAATTACCTCTGATGACTAGCGGGTACAAACACACACACACACACAAGGGATGCAATAATTATAGTCTATAGTGTATGCCCACAAACGATGCATTCACCCACAGATGATAAAACAAGATAATTAAAGCCCGTTGGCCACTGAGTAGCTGTTAATGATTGCAGCCGTGCAGTAGTTAAGAGTTATTCATTCCATACAGGCTACTATGCTAATGAGAGGATTTTATATACAGGGTTTAAAACAAAGTTATAAAATCTTGCTGGTTGTTTACATTGTCATCATGGTACTGTATGATATTAGCATTGTTATCCGGTATATTTATGTTTATCCTGCAAGTTAAGGAAACAGGTGTACTTAATTGTGTACCAGCCTGGGTTAACACAGTAATTGGGGGGGGGGGGGTTGTACTGATGGAGAAAAGAGACTCTTTGGCTCTAGTCTGTGGATGTACACATACTACACGCACACACACACAAACACACACACATAAATAAATAGCAAACGCACACATTATTATGCATCTTACATGCTCACTCATCATAAGACATGCACAAATGCATTGTGTTGGTTAATCAAAGCATTCGACAGAGAGCAGACGTACCCCGATGCTAATGCCTGAGTGTCTCTCCTTGGGAAATATATTTATTGCTTTATTATGTTCTCCTTTCTATAATTCATTGGAGGCGTGTTGTCTTCGATCACCCCCAGATGAATAGAGCTGGGTAAAAGTGGGGGAAATGTTAAGTGTAATTCAGTGAAGTCTGCCACGATAATATCTCTCTCTCTCTCTCTCTCTCTCTCTCTCTCTCTCTCTCTCTCTCTCTCTCTCTCGCTCTCGCTCTCCCTGTCTGTCTCTCTCGCTTGTTCTCTTTCTTGCTCTCTCTCACTCTCTCTGTCTCTCTCACTCCCTCTCTTGCTTGCTCTTTTTCTGTCTCTCTCTCACTTGCTCTCTCTCTCACTCTGTCTCTCTCTCGCTTGGTCTCTCTGTCTCTCTCTTGCTTGCGCTCTCTCTCTCCCCGTCTGTCTGTCTCTCTCTCCTCACCTATCCCATCACTTAGCGTCTCTCTACACCTCTGTAGTTACAGATCATAATATTATGATTGCTGTTGGTTGTGCATCCACCATTGATGACATTGCCTCATGGGCGATAATGCCACGAGAGCGAGACAGAGAGAGAGAGGCAGGGGGAGAGAGAGAGATAAAGGAAATAGCAGAAATGAGAAGCTTAAAATACAAGGGGAGTAAAACCAGAGAGAGAGAGCGAGAAAGAGAGAGGGATCCCATTTCTCTTCCTCCCGAGGGGGTAACTGGCACAGACGGTGAGCCACTATTTCCCGTGACATTTACTTATCCTACCTGAGTGTTTTCCCTAAATCACTGTGACTGTCATGGCCCGGTGAAGGGATAGAGAGAGGGAGGAGGGAGAAATGATCAGGTGAGAAAGAGGAGAGGGAGAGAAATTCAGGGGCACGGTAAGACAGACAGATGAGGGCGGGCAGAGATGGATGGAAGGAAGGATGATGGAGGAGGTAAGGAGAATAAGGGTGGCATGAGGGTGAGGAGGAAGAAGGATAATGGGGAGGAATGGATGGAGAGACAGTGATAAGAAAGGGGGCTGGGATGAGATAAAGAGGAGGGATAGTGACGGAGAGGAAGGACGGAGAGGAGAAATGAAGACGGGCATGTGGCGAAGAGGAGAGAAAGAAAAGGAGGGAGAGATGAAGACATGAAGGGAGAGGGGAGGTTACTCTTGTTCTGTTTTTGGTTTTCTCAGGACAAAGGACAAACGGCAGGAACAGGGAGGACATCAGAGACGGTGAGAAGAATGAGAGATACAGAGAGGAGGGCAGAGAAAGAGGAAGACATGAGGGAAAAGGTGAAGAGAACGAAATAGAGAAAGGAACAGTGACGGACGAAAAAGGGTAGAGGGGATGAAAAAATATTCCCAGTTTACGTTGGTAAAGGTTATTCCTGTATTTTAAGTTAATGGTGCTCATTTCAATCAGCATTTGTGGAATTGATGATGATGAAGATGAAGATGATGGTAGGGGTATGCTCTGTTTCTCAACTGCCTCCTTTATTCTTCCTTTGTTTTTAACACTACAGACTGGTGCATTCTCTGCATCCATGCACTCAGGACACGGACTTGAGTGTGTGTGTGGGGGGGGGAGGTGGGGGTGAGAGAGAGAGAGAGAGAGAGATGGTGATGATGGTCTGACAGTTCTGAGTCACAGCACATTTGCTCACTGACACGACTAATTAGCTACACACACACAAACACACACACACACACACACACACACACACACACACACACACACACAGTAATCATGCTATGTCAGTGCACAGCTTATAAAAGTGCCAGAGAGGTCACATGGGGTCAGATCGGAGTCAGCATCATGGAGGACACAAAGTTACATCCACTTCTTTTGTTCTGCTTCTTCATCACATAAGACCCTTTCGATTATCTCCTAATTTCTTTGTGGCTTTGAAGTAAATCTTAAGATTTGATTTTAAATCAATAAAGAAGTGTGTGCCTTTCCTTATGTTTTGAAAATTTACACTGTAGGTGAGGCAGATAAGAAATGGGTTCACTCCAAAACCATGTTACTAATCTGTGGCAATTTTGATATTGCAGCATTTCTGCTGAATCACAACGTTGAAAGACAGTGAAGTGCTTTCCACTAAAACACACTCAGATAAACTGACATCCTCTTTCCTCTTGGGGAACTAATGGCTCCATTCTGGTTGTGTAATAACGTTTATGTTATACATCCATATTTCGGAGAACAGCATGGGACAGACAAAGCCAGGACAACTGTCATGTTGTATATCTGTGTGTGTATGTCGTGAACACACACACACACACAGATCGCTGTGATAGCAAGGATACTATGGACCTTAATGGGCATTGTCTCCTTCTTTTATTTGGCACTTATTGACATCTATCCAGGGACTTGGAGGTGTAGTTGCAAGCTGTGTAACACATATGCACACACACACACACACACATACACACACACTTATTTTTCACTCTTTCAAATAGTGGTTTTCAAGTGCCATTGTCAGCCCATGGTTTTTGGTAGTGACCAGCAGCGTAATGAGTTGGTGCCGGGCCCCAGTGCAAGATGGTCAAAGTAGGCCCAGCTTGCCCGTCACCATCAGCCGTAACATCGTCATGTCAGTAGAGAACGAAAGAAGTGAGTTTTTCCACTTCTGGTGTGGGAAGATGGAGGCGTGAATTCACGTTTGTAGCGGCCTCACCCAGTACTGGTGTTAGAAGATGACGCGAACTTAATATTTGCGGCGGCCTCACCTAGTACCGTCCATGCAGTGCCTTTGTCCACATCTGCATCTAAGTTTGTGTCTTCGTTTGATGGCTGGGAGAGCTAGCGCTGGATCAGCTGGGAGAGCTTGGTCTGCTTTGTCCTGTGGGCCCAGGGACCACGGCCCTGCCCGGAGCTGTGACCAAGGAGGTAACACTGAGGGCGGTCTGACAGGATGCAGAAGCGGGGCAGGCTGAGCTAACTGCAGGCCCACGAAGACTGACAGATCCGATAACACCGAGGGCAGTCTGGCGGGGGGCTCGCCTGGCGTTGACTGTGGTGTTTTTGGTGTTGTCGTGTGGAGTGCGGGGAGTTGTGTCGAAGGTGTCTGGCTGGGAGAGCTGGCGTTGGATCACCTGGGGGAGCCTGGTCTGCTGCATCGTGTGGGCCCAAGGACCATGGCCCTGCCTGGAGCTGTGTCCGAGGAGGACACACCGAGGGCGGTCTGACAGGATGCGTAAGCGGGGCAGGCTAAGCTAAATGCTACCCCATGCAGACTGGCAGTTGTGACAGTCATCCTGGTGTTCGTGCTCTTGGACAGTGATTTGTTTAGCTTATATAAATGTATTGTGGCGGACACTAGGGGCTATGCCTCTCACCCAGCAGGACTATGAGCTGGGGGCGTGGTTTACGTTCCCGGGCTCGCCGGGGCAGGGTTGTTCCTGCTGCAATTGGTTTTTGGAGTTGAGGAATAAACATCAAACTCGCCTTGGTCTCATGTGTTTTTCCTCATTCCTGCCACATTGGTGACCCCGAATTGAACATGTTTGGAGCGGAAGATGTGTGTGAATCCACTTCGGCCACGCCGCCCCAACTCTCACAGCCGGCCGTTCTCGCCGCGGCTGTGAAACTCCCAGATTTCTGGCAGAGCGACCCGGCCTCGTGGTTCCAGCATGTCGAGGCGCTGTTCCACCTGCGTGGAATCTCCGTGGACGACTCCAGATACTATCTGGTCGTCGCTGCGCTGGACCAGCAGTCCACACGCCGGGCCATGCAGCTGTTGCGCGCCCCTCCACAACACGATAAATACGTCGCCCTCAAACAACTTCTGCTCCGGAGGTACAGTCTATCTACCACAGAGAGGGCAGATAGAATCCTTTCCCTATCCGGTTTGGGCGACGGGACGGCTGTGGATCTCATGGACAATATGCTGTTGCTGCTAGGCTCGGATGAAGGTAGGTTCCTTTTCCCGCACGTTTTCCTGCGCCAGCTCCCGTCTCCTGTGCGCGCGGCTTTGGCTAACTTCCCGTGTCTGGCCGCTGGTGACTGCCGAGGTTTGGCTGAGGAGGCCGATCGGGTCCTGCTGGCTACCAGACGGTTCTCTGTGCAGAGTGTGGCATCGGAGCCTCTGCAGCCGACGTCGGAGGACGCGGACCCGGCAGTGGTGGCTGGAGTGACTGCCCGGAGACGGCGCGGGAGAGGCCTCTGTTTCTTCCACCAGCGGTTCGGCAGCAAGGCGAGGCGCTGCGTCCCTCCGTGCACGTTTGAGGCAGCGGGAAACTCCAGGGCCAGCGCTCAGTAGCAGCTGTGGGCGCTGGCGTTCGTAGTGAGCTGCTCTTCATTAAGGACACGATGTCAGGAAGACGGTTTCTGGTGGACTCAGGCTCGCAAAAGAGCCTACTCCCTCCTGCTAAGACAGACAGGTCGGCCTAAGGTGGCGGCCCACAGTTAAGTGCAGCTAACGGTTCGTCCATTGCGACGTTTGGCACAAGGTTGGTGACTGTTTGCTTCCACGGGCGCCATTTTGAGTGGGACTTTGTAGTGGCCGCCATTACGGTTCCTATTATCGGTGTGGATTTTCTGTGTGCTAATAGTCTGCTGGTTGATGTTGCAAACCGCCGTTTAATTGATGCTGTGTCTTTCGCCACTGTTCCGTGCGAGACGGGGAGCCGGGCCGTTAACACACGCTAACTTTTTAGCATTAAGTGATGTTTTTCAGCGCTTGCTGGCGGATTTTCCATCGGTGACTACACCTGCCTTTTCCAACGCGGTTACTAAACACGGGGTAGAACATTTCATTCCCACTCTGGGACCGCCAGTTTTTGCGCGCGCGTGGCGCCTCGACACGGTAAAATTGGCTATAGCTAAGGAGGAGTTCGCCATCATGGAGCCTCTGGGTATAGTGAGGCGTTCCAACAGCCCGTGGGCCTCGCCGCTTCACATGGTGCCCAAGGCGGATGGGTCGTGGTGGCCTTGCGGCGATTTTCGCCGCCTGAACAACATCAAGGGGTGGGCAGCTGCATGTGTAGCGTGCCAGCACGCTAAGGTCCACCAGCACACTAAATCGCCCCTCGAACCGTTTCCGATCCCGGCCAGACGTTTCGACCATGTGCATGTGGACCTGGTGGGCCCTCTACCTTCTTCACAGGGTTTTACGCACCTGCTCACAATGGTAGATTGGACCACCAGGTGGCCAGAGGCTGTCCCTCTATCTTCCACAACATCCTCGGATGTTGCACGCGCTTTTCTTTCCTCCTGGGTCGCCCGTTTCGGCACTCCGTCAGATATCACCTCAGACAGGGGCCCCCAGTTCGTGTCAGAGCTCTGGTTGGCACTTGCGCGATCCTTGGGTGTGCAGGTACACCGCACTACCGCGTATCACCCTCAGGCTAACGGGTTGTGTGAACGTTTTCACCGGTCGCTCAAGGCAGCGCTGTGCGCTGCGCTCTCGGATGGTAACTGGGTGGATCGTTTACCTTGGGTTATGCTCGGGTTGCGTTCGGCTCCTAAGGAGGACCTCGACGCGTCACCCGCTGAGCTGGTGCTCGGTCAGCCACTCCGCGTCCCTGGGGAATTTTTGCCTGGGAGTTCCGCTCCTCGACCCCGTCCGGCCGTTTATCCTTTTTTGTCCGACAGCACTCGGGTTCCAGGCCCCGTTCACCACTGTTTTCCGCGGTCGTTCGTGCCTGCAGAGCTCATGTCGGCTCGTTTTGTTTTTGTACGGCATGATGCTCACCGCTCGCCCCTCCAACCCCCATACGATGGCCCATTTCGGGTTCTTGAGACGGGTCCTAAGGGTTTTGTGCTAGATATGGGTGGGCGTAGGGAGCGTGTCACGCTTGATAGGCTTAAACCGGCGCACAGGGTGGCAGGCGAAGTTGTGTTTCTGGCCCAGGTTCCCTGTCAGGGTCGTCCTCCTTCCAGGACCCCGGCAGTGTCTTCACGGGTTCAGCGTTCTGCTTCTCAGCCGGCTTTGGACTGTGTTTCACCTACTGTTTCGGCTGAGGGACGGCGCAGCCGTTATGGCAGGCTGCTTAAGCCTCCAGTGAGACACTAAGTTTCTTTCCAGGAGTCCCTTCTGGGTGTTCGGGGGGGGGGGCTGTGTGGCGGACACTAGGGGCTATGCCTCTCACCCAGCAGGACTGTGAGCTGGGGGCGTGGTTTACGTTCCCGGGCTCGCCGGGGCAGGGTTGTTCCTGCTGCAGTTGGTTTTTGGAGTTGAGGAATAAACATCAAACTCGCCTTGGTCTCATGTGTTTTTCCTCATTCCTGCCACAGTATAAATGTATGTGTGTGCATGCACATACATACAAGGGTTTGTGTGTGTGTGTGTGTGTGTGTGTGTGGGTGGGTGGGTGGATGGTTTTCCTGGGAGACTGTTGCGTGTGTGCTAATGTCAGGGTTGAGAATCAGCGTTTGGGCGGTCCAGCTGAGTGGCATCGTTTCGATTAATCCAGCTGATGGAGGGGTTCTAGAATTGGGCCGAGCTAAGCAGAAGTGTGTGTAAGCGTGTTTGTGTGACTGGAGTTTGGTGAGTATGCCTGGAAGGAGGACCCCTGCATTAGACAAGCTGCAGCAATACAGGGCCATGGTCCACTCTTACCGGTGTGGGTGTGGGTGTTTGCATACGTGTGTGTGTTTGTGTGTGTGCGCAAATGTGGCAAGAGAACAAGTAAGATGCAGATAGATAAACAGAAAGGCGAATACAAAAGGAGACTTGCTGGAAAACAGAAACACTGATAGACGGGGATGACAGACAGGACGTCAGACAGACAGAGTCGTGGGAGATGGTGAAATACAGTGGCAGAAAGAGGAGGTCACAGCACTAGAGTCTCTTCAGGCTTTGACAGACAGACACATAGTTACATAGATGACGAAAGAGCATCTGGAAGTTGCCAAGGATAGAGGTTAGAGGCCCTCTGTTACTTGCCCCATTTGAAGAGCCCTTCATCCTGGATGAGTGCCGAAACTCCCCATAACCCTAAAGTAGGAGGAGTGGCAGGTAGGCAGAGAGAGAGAGAGAGAGTTGTGTGCTGTGTGTATGCTCAAGTGTCCAGAGTCTGTGTTCGAGAGTCTTATGGCTTGTGTCTGTGACTGTTATGGCTTGTGGGTACAAAATGGTCTTTAAGACTGTTGGTTCGGGTCCAGATGCTCTGGTACTGTTTGCCAGATGGTAACAGAGTAAAGGGTTTATGGCTGGGGTGGCTGTGGTCCCCAGCTATCCACCGGGCTTTCCTCTCACACCTCTGGGTGTCAAGGGCTGGCATGGCTGGTAGCTCCATCCTGGTGTTGTGCTGTGCTGTAGAGCGCTGCACTGGACTGTTTTCTTAATCCCGCTCCCACCGTGTGTGTGTGTCCACTCCTGCCTGCACCTGCAAACATTCTGACCATTCACGCCCGCACAATAGAGGTCCATTGATTTCCCCCGTCCTGCAGGGAAAACATGTTCATTTACTCTGTCGTATTAGTAAAGAGATGCATGCATACCTGTCAGTAATAACGTAGCGAAATTAAGTTCTAGTGCATAATTGCGTTCATACTAGTATAATAATTACAGTTATTCTAGTGCAATAAGTACACATATTCTAGGGCAAGATTACATTGTATTTATTTATTTTAATTATTTTACAACATGTTTTCAGCTGCGGTCATTTGTTTTGCTGAGGTTGTTATTTTGTTTCATTTCCCAGTGTTTTTAACAAACTGAAAAGGAGTAGCGCCCCTAATGTAGTTGTATTCGTTACAATGAGAATAAAGGCTTTCTATTCTATTCTATGTCAACAAAGCCTTCCCTGGTGACGAAGTCATACAGCCGAATCTCTCTACAGCAAAGTGCAACACATTTCTCAGTAGTATCTTGTTTAAAATGTGCAGGAAGAAGTGCTTTATCTTTGAAGGAGTGCTTACTGTGACGGGGAAGAATGGAACAGGTATGTCGCCTCAGCCCAGATAAGCCAGATTTTTGCCCGTTGTAGATCAATACTTTTGCACATTTGTCACAACTAACAAAGTCCAGGTTGTTTCTATCTTTGTCAGTAACAACTGAGAATTTTTCTTTTTTTTTTCTAAATGTCAGACTTGCCTTGCTTTGCTTTTGTATTGAAATGACCTGCTTTGAGCTTCTTTTCAACCTGGTTTGTTGACTCCATCCCTCTGGTTAATGCTAGCTAAATCCCAGGGCCTGCAATTTAGTTTTTAACAGCCTGCTCCTGTCCGCAGCAAAGTTAAAACTGTCCTCCTCCACTAGATTTACGTTGGGTCTCATGGGACCCACGGGATCCAAATCCAGATGCAAGTCATCTACTGTGCTATTTTCACCACCCTCTGTAGAGCCTTGCAGTCAAGGGTGGTGCAGCTGCCATACCAGGTGGTGATGCAGCCAGTCAGGATACTCTCGATGATGCATCTATAGAAGTTGCAGAGTATCCTTGAGTCCATGCCAAACTTCCTTCACCTGCTGCCTTGACTATGATGCCGGTGTGATGTGACCAGGTCAGGTCCTCGCTGATGCTCACCCCGAGGGACCTGAAGCTGCTGAGCCTCTTTACTGCTGTCCCTCTGATGTGGATGGGGGTGTGTTATCTGCCCTGCAGCTCCCTGAAGTCCACTATCAGCTCCTTAGTTTTGCTGACGTTGAGATGGAGGTTGTTGTCCTGGCACCATGTAGTCAGGGTTCTCCCCTCATCTCTGTAGGCCATCTTGTCATTTTCTGTGATCAGGGCGATGACGGTGGTGTTGTCAGCAAACTTAACGATGGTGTTGGAGCTGTATGTGGCCACGCAGTCATGCATGAACAGGGAGTGCAGGAGTGGGCTGAACACCAAGCCCTTGGGGGCACCAGTAGTGAGAGTCAGTGTGGAGGAGGTGGTGGTGCCCATCCTCACTACCTGTGGTCTGTCCTTCAGGATGTCCAGGATCCAGCTGCACAGGGAGGTATTGAGTCCTAGGTCTCTGAGCTTAGTGACAAGCTTAGAGGGCACAATGGTGTTGAATGCTGAATTGTAATCGATGAACAGCATTCTCATATATGTGTTCCTCTGTTCCAGGTGGGAGAGGGAAGTGTGGAGGGTGAGGGTGATTGCATCATCTGCTAGCCCTATAGGCAAACTAATGGATCCAGGGTGTCAGTGACTGGTGTGAGTGCTACCAAGCGGTAGTCATTTAGGCAGAAAATCTTTGGCTTCTTCAGGACAGGGATGTTGATGGTCTTTTTTGAGGCATTTGGGGACTGTAGACTGGAACAGGGAGAGGTTGAAGATGTCTGTGATCACATCCTCCAGCTTGTTTGCGCATGCCTTGAGAACTCGGCCTGGAATACTGTCATGATCAGGAGCCTTGCATGGATTAATCCTTTTGAAGGATTTACATACATCTGCCCTAGTTATTTCCACTGGGCAGGAGTCCTGGATCATTTGTGTATCCAGGAAAGTGGCAAATGTGTTGTCCTCAAAGCCTACATAAAAAGTGTTCAGTTCATCTGGGAGCGATGCAGACACTTCTGCAACACTGTTGGTATTCCCTTTATAGGCCGTGATAGTTCTCAGTCCATTCCACATGACTTGAGTTGGATCCATGGTAGTGTGATTCTACTTTGTCCCTATATTGTCCCTTAGCGGTGATCGTTTTATGGAGTTTGTACTGCGTTTTCTTGTATTCGTCCAAATACCCTGAGTTGAGAGCGGCGGTCACACTCTAAGCATGGCACGGATTTCACGGTTTACTGGTGGCTTCTGATTTGAGAATGTTCGTAAAGTAATCCTCGGTACAACATGATTGATGCGTCTGCCGATACATTCAATGACGACGTCTGTGTATTCTTCAATTTTACTTTCTGCATCCCGGAAAATTTGCCAGTCTCTAGTGCGGAAGCAGTGATGCAAAATGGAGTCCAATTGGTTGGACCAACGCTGAATGCATGGCATCACAGGCCTTTTCTGTTTGAGTTTCTGTCTGTAAATGGGGAGCAGGAGGATCGAGGTGTTTATCTGATATGCCAAAGGGGGTCAGGGGAGGGCCTTATGTCCTTCCCGGATTGAAGAGTAAACATGGTCGAGCGTGTTACCACCGTACGTAGGGAAGCTGATGTGTTGGTGGAATCTTGGCCGGACTGTCTTCAGATCAGTGGTGTTGAAATCACCAGCCACGATAAAAGCAGCCTCTGGGTGTGCAGTCTCATGTCAGCTGATAACTCCATACAGCTCATTCAGGGCTTTGGTGGTGTCAGCGTGTGGTGGAATGTAAACCCCTGTTAGTACGACCAATGTAAACTCTCGGGAGGTAGTGAGGATGGCATCTGATCATAAGAAGCTCTAAATTAGGAGAGCATCCACTCAAAATAGTCTCCACATTCGAGTACCACATGTTGTTGATCATGAAGTAGACACCTCCCCGTCTGCTCTTCCCCGACTCCTTTGTTCGATCCAGCCGGTGAATAGAAACTCCCACAGGGACAATGGCAGAGTCAGGTATCCTTGGGTTCAGCCAAGTCTCAGTGAAAACCAAAACGTTACAGTTCTTAAAGTCCCATTGGAAAGCCATCCTGCTCCTAAGTTCATCCAGCTTATTGTCCAGAGATTGGACTTGGGAGAGGAGGCTGGTTTCTAGGTCGCCGCAGCCTGACCAAGACTCCTGAAGTAGCAGTATAGGTGATACAACTGAGAATTGAGACCCAAGTCAGCTCAGCAGCTTAGCTGCGAGTGTTTGTTTTGGAGTCTCTGTAGCGTTACTGTCTGCTCTTTAGTGGGTAGAAATTGCTTGATGCAGTTTTAAAGCAACGTAATGAAAAACAATCCATTATCCATCCATTATCTGAACCGCTTATCCTGCTCTCAGGGTCATGGGGATGCTGGCGCCTATCCATGCAGTCATTGGGCGGCAGGCGGGAAGACACCCTGGACAGGCCGCTAGGCCATCACAGGGCCCACACACACACACACACACATTCACACCTAGGAACAATTTAATATGGCCGATTCACCTGACCTACATGTCTTTGGACTGTGGAAGGAAACCAGAGCCCCTAGAGGAAACCCACGCAGACACGGGGAGAACATGCAAACTCCACACAGAGGAAAACCCAGGATGACCCACCGAGGTTGGACTACCCCGGGGCTCGAACTCAGGACCTTCTTGCTGTGAGGTGACCGCACTAACCACTGCGCCACCGTGTTGAAATTGAATTGGAAATCAGAATGTTGAAACTGAGAAGGGGAGATGTAGAAAAATATAGTTTACCAAGAGAGAAGACATTAAGCAAAGAATACCATTTAGGTGAAACTGAAGATGAAAATATTCTGCATACTGCAACTCAAAAAGGCTAGGACACTAGTTAAAAAAAATAATGTATTAAATAAAAGCTCAACTTAAAGGTGGAAAATTATATTTAAAAAAACTAGAGATCTCTCTAGTGCTTCTGAATGTATTTTTTTTCACTTGTGTAATAAATTAATTTTTGAACTAGAGATGTTTGTCCTTGTCTTTTTGAGTTGCAGTGTGCAGAATATTTTTTTTCCATTCTAACTGCGAATCGATTCTTGTACCTACGTTACAATTGACCTTCATCTTCATCCTCGACTGTGCAACCAGCATTTTTTCCTCATTTATTTTTTCCCTGGTGAAACTGAAGCTAAAATGCATTTCCTCTTTCTTTGTTCTAAATATGAAACAGCTTAAAAGGTATATTTTTGAAGAAATGTAAAAACATTCACCATACATTTCACCTCCTTTCAAATCCAGAAAGTTTGCAGTTATTCTGGGAATGGATACTACTCGCTATTAAACTAATATTCTCTACCCCTCTGCTGCAGACTTCATTATGTGGTTTTATCCTACATATTCCTGAACTTCGCAAATTCTTTAGTTTAGCAATTCCACATGGATATTATTCATGTTATCTTTTCTCTCTGTGATTTTATTAGTATGATTTTATTACAGTTTGTACCGCTTTGGCAAAATTGTACATTGACAACAATGACAGTAAAGCACTGCTGAACTGAAGTGACTTGAGAGAGAGAGAGAGAGAGAGAGAGAGAGAGAGAGAGAGAGAGAGAGAGAGAGAGAGAGAGCAGAGGAATAAAGTGGCTCTTCACATTGACACATACAGTTAGGAGTACTAGAATAGGGAGCACAATGGGGGTAGACCCTTGGCTATCTCACCCCATGAAGGGTCCTCAATCATGGGCTCAGGGTCCCACAGCCCTCTCTCTCCTCGACCTCCAGCCTTCCAGGCACCCCGGGGGTCTACGCCGGCCCCCAACCTGACGCTAGAGGCCAGGTAATAGGGCCTGGATGAACTCTTCAAGGGGCTTAAAAGCCTCTCCTGTCCCCCAGGCTGGGGCTTTTATGCAGGCTGCCACTTCCACTATCCACTTTAAACTGTTTTGAGGCTGATTGTAGGAATACGCTTTTGGACTGCATCTTTGAATAGGACTATCGTCACGGCAGACATGTGGCATGTCCTATATGTTTCTTATTGTTTAGAGTTCATTAACCATGTTTCCGTCCAAGGGGTTTTATGCGATTTTCTTTTTCCATTTCAAATTAAAAAGAGGCTTGATGGAAATGGCAAATATCGAATATAATCCCCAAAATTCACATAAAAGATTTTAGGTCAATTTGAGGTGGATAAAGTTTTTAATTTGAGAAAACGAAATGTGATTAATTGCAATGGAAATGGATTTGCTGAATTAAAAAAAAGGAGTGAATAAGATTAAATCACATTATCAGCTGTTGAAATATCAAATTAAAAAAAAAGATGTATGTATGATGAGCTGACCCATGAACCCTGAAACCCCTCCGTGCTCTCTGTGAGGACTGTAGAGGTGGCTACCTCCAGTTGCCACTGGCTACCGCCTCTTAGCTGGATGTTTTTGTTTGGCCCATCGCCTCACATCATTGAACTGCTCCCTGCACTGGAAACCGGTTCTCAGAGCACCAGAAGAAGAGTTACAAGAATCATTTATAATATTGGCTACCTCTTCCTGAGCCAGCTTTGCACTGGAGGCCTATTTTCTTTGGCTTAGATGCAGCGGTGGTAACATTGGCGACAGATATGGGTGCAAGTCCATGAATACTGGGATGGCATCCGGCATTTTACCTGTGCCCCCATCCATAGGGTTAGCGGTAGTGTCAGGAAGGGCATCTGACGTAAAATTTTGTCAAATCATTATGCGGATTGATAAAACCATACTAGATTGGTCGAGGCTCCATGCCGGATCGGTCAAGGCCTGAGTTAACAATGGCCGCCATCGGTGATGTGCCCTCACAGGGTACCGATGGAAACTATAAAATCCACTGTAGTGACCCCTGAGAAACAGGGAACAAGCCAGAAGAAGAAGAAAAAGAAGGAGAAGAAGAAGATGCAGCTGTGACAACTCTGCACCTGCATTTCCACCCACAACTTGGCAACCAGGATATCAGAAATGTCTCTGACTATCTGACATTATTTATCTGACTTGGTGTGCCATTCACATGCTATTTTCCTTGTGGGATCTTGTTCATTTGATGTACCAAACGCCACATTAATGCATACTTAGCTAAATCTGTACTTAGATTTTACACAAAAATAGCTGCACTCAACAACATGGCTATTAGTTTTTGATATCAGATCCCTCAGGAAAAAAATGAAGTCGAGTGTATTTTAAACACGTGATGGTCTCCATTTCAAGTTAAGTCCCACGCTTTGAAAGAATGGCTGGTTAAATTCTGATTGTGAGAAATTGCCTCAAAATCCGCTACTTGGCTTTGGTCCTAAAATGCCGGTTGTGTGAAGAGACAGAGCGGGGAGGAGGTCTGAAGAGGATGAGTGGTAACTGAGTGGAGAGGTGGAGTGACTGACTGGAGTCAGAACATAGAGGAGGAGAATCAGAGACAGACAGAATGTAGGCGTGAGGAGGACAGAGGAGAGGAGGGCGAAAAGCGAGTGGCGTTTGAACCAATTGGGTGTGTTCTTCTTCAGGACTCCAGATCTGAATTATGTCGATAAGGTTTTACAAAGTTAAAACAGCAACCCAGTTAAACCAGTTTCACTGAGATTTTGTTTTCAGTCCGGGCTAATACTCACTGACCTATTTTTCTCCCCAATTGCATCCATCCAGTTACCCCACTCTTCTGAACCGTCCTGGTCGCTGCTCCACCCTCTCTGCCGATCCGGGGAGGGCTGCAGACTACCACATGCCTCCTCCAATACATGTGGAGTTGCCAGCCGCTTCTTTTCACCTGACAGTGAGGAGTTTCGCCAGGGGGACGTAGCGCGTGGGAGAATCACGCTATTCCCTCCAGTCCCCCCTCCCTCCCGAACAGGCGCCCTGATTGACCAGAGGAGGTGCTAGTGCAGTGACCAGGACACATACCCACATCCGGCTTCCCACCCACAGACACGGTCAATTGTGTCTTTAGGGACGCCCGACCAAGCCGGCGGTAACGGGGATTCAAATGGGCGATCCCCATGTTGGTAAGGCAACGGAATAGACCACCACGCCACCCACCCGGATGCCCTCACTCAACTCTTACTTTACAAACACTATAGTGTCTCTAGGAATGTGCACTAACTCGGTAAAGGCATTTTCACCAAAAAGCTTTCAGCACCCAGAAATAGCATGCTTTTTGTGTGCCGAGGGAGATGAGCAGTCTCCAACATGGAGGAGGAGGAGGGCATTGTGTCATTTCATCTCTGCACGTGTGGCCCAGTCGTTCATTTGAAGAGGGTCTTCTGGTCAACATTACAAGGACTCTAGAGGCGTGTGTGTGTGTGTGTGTGTGTGTGTGTGTTTGGAGGAGTGGGGTGTCCTTTTCTTTCTGTTGGTGTTTTCTATTTGTCTTTCTGTCTGTTTTAAACGAAAAACAGGAAGTCTTGTACTGCCCTTCATCGAGAAATGTTTCACTATTTTAAGTCAAAAGCTGAATCTTCTCTGTCCCGTCTTTTGTGATTCTATTCTATTCTATTCCATTCAGCTCGGTTCAATGCAGTTCACTTACGTTCCTTTCATTTTAGTTGTTTTCTCTTCATTTTAGTCAATTCAGTAAAGATTTAACAACATTGCCAAAGCATTTTCTCTGTCTTTGCCTCTCTCTCTCTCTCTCTCTCTCTCTCTCTCTCTCTCTCTCTCTCTCTCTCTCTCTCTCTCTCTCTCTCTCTCTCTCTCTCTCTCCCTCTCCCTCTCCATCCCCTCTTTCCTCTTGTTTCCCTGTGAATTGAGGATGGAGCCATGTCAAGGGCCACACAGGTTTAAACTGTAGCACCCTCATCCTCTGGTCCAATTAGCTGTCATTTTTGGGGGGAGGAAAGGGGTGGGGAGAGGGGAGCAGGTGGGGGGGTCAGAGCCACTCGTGGGAGGTAATTTGGCGTGTTGCTTTGTTTTCTGTAAACGTGAACAGGAAACAGGGTAAGAAAACAAATGGTTATCACCTTCTTGTCGTTCTTCGGCCCTTTCATCCTACCATTCTCTCTGTTGTTCTTCATCCCTTACTCTCCGTCTCCCTCCTGGCTATCGCTTTATCTCTCCCTCTCTCCGTGCGACGTCAAGCTCCCTTCACCGCCCACACTCACTTTCACCTTCTGCTGTCCCAACTCTGAGTATCACCCGTCTGTCTCTCTCTTTTACTTTCAACTCTCCTGCCCTTCCATCTCCCACCCCTCACCCCCCATGCCCATATACTATACCGATCCCCCGGTATCTCTCTTCCGTTCTACAAATTTCTCTTTCTCTCCCTCTCCCTCTCTAGTCAGGTGACATCGGCCAGGCCGCTAATTAGAATTCTGTCACTAAGTAAATGCATTGTGACCAGCGGCTGACAGCACTGTGTGTGTGTGTGTGTGTGTGTGTGTGTGTGTGTGTGTGTGACAGTTTGGGCAGCTTGTTGGCAGTGACAATGGCAGCCGCCTGGCATTTTTAACATGGCAAGGTGCTGCTCCCGCCACTGACCTGACAGTCATTTAAATTACACAGAGGATGGTTGGCTTGTGTGTGTTTGTGTGAGTGTATGTGCAAAAGAGAGAGAGAGAGAGGGAGGACCATTAGGTGGCTGTGGGATAATTCACTGACTGGCTGGTTGAATGATTGCTTCATGGACTGACTCATTGTTGAAAAAACAGACAGAGAGGAAAGTCTTGGTTATCATGTCAGCTCACCAACATAATATTACTCTCTCTCTCTCTCTCTCTCTCTCTCTCTCTCTCTCTCTCTCTCTCTCTCTCTCTCTCTCTCTCTCTCTCTCTCTCTCTCTCTCCTCTCCCTCCCTCTCTCACCTGACCTACACGTATAAGAGAATATGGGGGGGTGAAGATGAGAGGAGGTACGTAGAGGGAGAGAGAGCGCATCGGCTTTTATTGTCTGGTAGACAGCTTTCACACCCAGCTTGAGGAGGGATAGAAGAGAGGAAGAGTATGTGAAAAAGAGAGCGATGGATGGAGAATAGAGGAGAGGTAGCATCCTTAACAGAGATTGCATATAGATGTGGAGACAAACAAAAAAAAGTAACTCTCTCCGTCACTCTCAATCTCTCTCTCTCTCTCCTTCACTCTCTCTCTTTATGTTGACATCTCTATTCCTATTAATTCTCCAGTTACTGACAGGGCATAAATTATAATCAAAACCACAAGTCACCACCAACAACCTGTCTTCATGAAAATAAATAAATAATAATAACAGTGATTAAAAAATACAAGCAGTGGAAATGAGTTTCCTCTGCCGGGGTGGCGGGGTGAGGAGCTCGCAGTAGAGCCGCTGCGCCTTCCCATTGAAAGGAGCCAGCTGAGTTTGTTCGGGCATCTAGTTAGGACGCCTCCCTGTGGAGGTGTTCTGGCTGGGCACGGCCAACTGGGGGGAGACCATGGGATAGGCCCAGGACACGCTGGGGGATTATATATTCCGGCTCGTCTAGGAAGGCCGTGGGATCCCCCAGGAGGAACTGGTGGATGTGGCCTGAGAAAGGAACGTCTCGGCTGCCCTCCTCAGCCTTCTACCACCACGACCCCAGGCAGAAAATGATGATGATGATGATGATGATGATGGTAATTAAAAAAACGAGTGGGTGGGTAAACTTTGAGTGGGTGAGAGGGCGGCAGAGTGGCACAGTGGTTAGCGCTGTCGCCTCACAGCTAGAAGGTCACGGATTCGAACCCCGGGGTTGTCCAACCTTGGGGTCATCCCAGTTGGTTCTCTGCGTGGAGTTTGCATGTTCTCCCCGTGTCTGTGGTGGGTTTGCTCCCGGTGCTCCGGTTTCCCCCACCATCAAAAAGACATGCATGTTAGGGTTAGTACTCCTGTCTGTGACCCTGACCGAGGCATGGCAAGATGAACTGGAGTTGGTCCCCGGGTGCTGCACGGCGGCTGCCCACTGCTCCTAGCTACACAGCTAGGATGGGTTACATGCAGAGTGTAATTTCCCCATGGGGATTAATATAGTATCTCAAATCTGTTGTAGAGTTACAAGGTGGATTACTGCTTATGAAATGTGGCTGTGAAAAGTTTGATTGTGTTGATTTACATGCGCAGACGTCCGGAGAGCTTCTTTATGCAGGCGTAGAGCCCGTTTCTCTCCCACAACGGAAAATAATGGTCAGTGCCACCTCATATAATACAATACTGTCTCCTTTTCAGGGAGCTCATGTGCCTCTGTGCTGCCTGTTGTTCATCAAAACTCTGGTGCCGCGTTCACTGCATGCAGATATAAGTGGTGTCTGAACTGTTCGGGATTTCTGCTTACTTTAAGTATGCAGTATACATATGCTGCATAGTACTGGGGTATACAGTTCAGTATCTATAGTACAGAATGCACTGTGTACTGCTGCAGATTTGTTGCACTTTGCGGACCCACATGCAAGCAAAAATGACCCCTCTTAACACCAGAAGAACTTTATCTCTTGCAAATTATATATATATTAAAAAAAACCTTGTTGCTTTCTCTTCATCTATTGTGATTTTGCCTTAGTTGTCATTCACTGTGCTGAAAACATTTTATAATGAAATTGTGAAAAAAAAAGTAATTTGCTGTCACTGGGTGCTGCTCCTCCCAGTTCATTGTCCGCCATATTGTTTTGGAAAATGTGGCTGGATCAGCATTGTTGTTAATGAGGTATTGTAGGCATGAGGTCTGCATTATCTGATGCAGGGTGAAGGAGCAAGGTTAGAGCCATGTTTATTTCGTTTTCATTTAATAAATTCACACAAACTTCCCGTCTTATAACATGGCTTGGTACGCGGTTTGAAAATGCCATTGATATTGCAAATATCATTAAAGAAATTAGTGAGAACTGCTAACCAAAGGCGTCTGATATCTTGATAGCTAACGTGGTGGTTCTGGTGTCAGCTGTCAGTCAAGTCCAGTCTAGAGGACATATCACAGAGGCTCTGGAAAAAGCCTGCAGCAGCACTTTGAGAGACAACACCCTGGGTAAATGTCATTTCTTTGACGGGCGCAGAATTACCCCCCCCCCAAAAAAAATCAATGTGGCGTACTGCAGGACACGTATATGTGTGTTTGTGCATGTGTGTAGTTGCATGTGTGTGTATGTAAGCATGCACACACATTCTTGCCTGTGCGTGAGCATGGCTGTGCATGGTTGTTATTCATGGACGTGAGTCACGGCGGTATTATCTCTACACAGACTTAAGAGGGAGGGAGTGAAAAACATCAATGGACCGAGCGGGAGTATTTCTGCCATTGATTACAGTTGGCATCCTAACAAATAAATCCACTTTCTTCTTCCAGAGATGAACAGACAGATTTAGTGACTGTAAGGAAGTAACTGATCACACAGTGTAACATCTGATTACTTTCCGGCACTGGAAAACCCACGAGCATAAATACAAGGCTGTAAGGGCTGTTTATGTGTCCTATTTCAACGGTTATTTCACTTGTATACCGGACTGTGCTTGATGCTCGTCATCAACTGGCGTACACATGAGGAAAAACAATGACTTTTAAAGCTAGTCAAGGATTCTGTTGTGCTGTCCAGTGTGTGCACGAGTGGGAATGTGTGTACAGTGCGTGTGTGCAGACAGAAATATCTCAGCCAGGCTTGGCACCAAATTCTAAATTCACTTTCACCTCCTGTGGCGCTATGCGGTGGAGAAATGTCCGATAATTCACCAGGCATAGCCTGTCTGCACAGTAAACAAACGCAGCCCTGGTCCTGCCCGGAATACAGAGTTTTATAGAGATATTTATAGATATATATGTACCCCACACTGCACACAGGGCCGAATTCAGGCAACGACCATGAATTACAAACAAAAGCACGCTATTAAAATAAAGAGACGTCTTTATCCCAGTGACCCAAACTCTTACCGGTTCAAAGCTCGTATTGAATAAAGAGACCCCCCCAAAACCACCCACCCACACACACACACACACACACACACACACACACACACACACACACACACATTTCTGAAACTGCAGCAAAGCATATTCCATGAAAGCAAATTGAATTCAACTTGACTGCAGAAATTCAAACTGTTTTTTTTTTTTTATTAATCAAGTAGAATGGAACAGACTGAAACTGAATCAATCTGAATTGAACTGAATTGTGTTGAACTGAACTGAATTGAATTGGGTGCTATGATGGACAGGCGACCAATCCAGCTTGTGTCCATGCCTTTAGCCCAAAGTCTGCAAGAATACATTATGACCATAAGAAGGAGTAAGCAGGTAAAGGCAAATAGATGAATGGATGGATGCACAGATGGACGGGTGAATTGAAAGAGGAGCATAGAGAAACAAAGGAAAACAGTAAAAGACAGTAAAAAAGCGACGGATGGTGAGGGTACTGGAGTGACCAACAGAAAGACAGAGAGGGAGGGTGAACAATGCTAAATGAAATGATTATAATGTGAATTGTACCAAAGGAGGGAAGAATAGCTTCCAAATACAGTTTTGAACTGGAAAAATCAATAAAGAGTTTAAAGAGAGAGAGAGGGAGAGAGAGAGAGAGGGAGAGAGAGAAAAAGAGAGAGAGATTAATTTGATTTTTAAAATTCCATTTTATTTAAGAAATAGATCACATAGTGATCATAAAAATGTTTAAATGACTTCCATGATTATTCAGAGATAATTTCCAAAAAGAATGTATAGACATCACTTATTATCCATCCACCACTTGATTTCACAGATTTAATTGAAAAACATTGTTAACAAACAACTCATCATCCACCACAGAGCAAATGACGTCATTGTAGCACTGCTGTTGAATGAAAACATCCAAATTCCTCATCGCTTGATAAAATCTGAAATCAACCCAGACTCTGGATGTCACCAAAGAAACAAACAAAGGGATCACATCCTGTCCTACCCTTCATTCTGTTCTACTCCTTCTGCTGATGTATGTGGATATTTTTGCTTCTCCTATTATGAAATTTAGAAGTGTCAACTTTTGACATATTCACTCTTCTGTAACCTGCCCTGAAAATAAATACGGTTTTTGACCACCCTTCATCAAAACACTGGAACAAAATCTCCAATACATTAAACAGATCTTTAAGTCTGTTGCGTTCCATAAAACAGTGAAAAATTGTTTCCATCGTTCCACTAAACACACATGTATTGGACACTGTAGGATTAATCACAGATAGAAAAGCATTCACAGCAACAGCCCCGTGTAGGATTCTCCACCGAATGTCACCGGTTCTTTTTTTTTTTTTTCAAGGGTGGGTTGTACAATACTCCCCATACAGGTTTAACATTATCATTAACAGTTAACTTTTCCTCCACACTGTGTCAGTCTTCCCATTTAGTTTGCATTGGTTTAACACTTTGACACAATACCTGTAAACTTCTTTGCCTTTTACTGAATATAAATCCAGATTATCCGTATTTTTAACATTTAAAAAATGTCCAGTGCAATCATGCCTTCTAGTAGAAAGTTCCAAATCTGGAAAAGGATGATCCTGATCAGGTGTTTCTACCTTTGCACAGTAGTCCTGCAACAGTTCCCGTTCAGTGTCAGTCAGTCTCTCGACCCAATGAGTTAGTATCTTCCTTGTGTGATGAATAGACTTCTGCCTCAGATGAGAAGCCACAGCCTTTGCGTCCATCAAACCAGGTCCAGCTACATCCACTGTATCTTTTAATGTTACAGTCCCAGTGTTGCACAGTGTTAGAGTGAGGCCTGGTTTTGAACTGTCCTGTATGTCCAACCTGGCTCTATGAATGAGAGGTTCCTTTAATAACCAGTACAGACAAAGACTAGGCTCCTTTCTTTTCCATGTAAACAGATTTCGTGCTTTGAAAGCTCCGTGATAGAAAACAGGTAGTTCAGACAAATTTAAACATTTAGAATCGATCAGAAACAGACCTGTATCAAGACCCAAACCATTAGTTCTCCTCAGAACAGCGCTTGCTACTCCTTTCTGCACAATATCAATAGACCTTGTAAGATATTTTTGCACAAATTGTAACCTGAAAGCCACCACTATACTTGCCAAGTGCACCAGACCCTGACCTCCCTCTTCCTTGGGCAAAAAAAGCACACTTTGGGGTCCCCATTGTAGTCTGAGTCTGTCCAAAAAACAAACAAAAAAAAAAGAATCTGTTAAGAACACTTGTAGTTTTTGTGTAAACCCAGCAGGTGGTTCCATGCAAGCCAACCCATGCCACACTGCAGAGGCTACTAAATTATTAGCTATCAGCACCCTGCCTCTAAAGGACATCTGAGGCAATGTCCGTCTCCGTTTTTTCAGTCTCCCCTCAATTTTTTTCTAGCACACCCTCCCAAATTTTTTTTTCTTGTTTTGGACCATTAACTAATTTCCAAGGAAGGTTTCCAGATATTTAAACCCATCTCTTTTCCATGACAAATTCCCTGGCAAGCGCAGAAAACCACCATTCCAATTTCCAGCTGCTAAGGCTTCACATTTTTCCCAATTAACCTTTGCAGCTGAAAACATACCAAAATCATTAACAACCTTATATAGATTGTCAATGTCTGCCTGTTTTTTTTTTTACAAGGACTACTACATCATCTGCATAAGCTGACAAAACCAGAGTTGTATCACAGTTTGGTAAAGACAAACCTTCAATACAATTCCTAACTTTGTACAACAATGGTTCAATAGAAATAGCATATAACATTCCAGAGAGAGAGCAGCCCTGATGAATGCCTCTGTTCATTTTGAAAGGGGCACCCAAACCTCTATTTGTCTTCAGTACACTCTCAGTATTCTGGTACAAAACCTTGATCATGGCAATAAAACCTGGGCTGAAGCCAAAACATTCCGTAGTCTTCCAGAGGTAGAGGTGTTAAACCCGGTCAAATGCCGTCTCTTGGTCAAATGAGATGAGACCAATATCAAAACCCAATGAAACGGAGACTTCCAAAACATCTCGAATTAAAAACACATTATCTGAGATAGATCTACCAGACACACAGTATGTCTGATCCTGATGAATGACTTGGTCCATCACTTCTTTCTGTCTATTGGCAAGAGCTTTGGACAGGAGCTTGTAACCAGAGCACAGGAGCGAAACTGGATGCCAATTCTTAATGTCATGAAGGTCTCCTTTCTTTGGTAGTGTTTCCTTTCTTTGGAGTGTTTCGGCTGCAATTTAAAGGCAACATTTTCTTAAAATTTTCATTCAACACAGACAACAACTCTTGTCCATTTTCATTCCAGAAAGTTTTATCAAATTCCACTGGAAGACCATCAATGCCAGGCACTTTGCCTACATCCATGCCCTGCAAAGCTACATGCAGTTCTGATGACATCAGCGGTTCTTCCAGATGAACACTGTCTTCTTTGGAGATCTTTGGCAAGCCCTCAGCAAAAGAGGCAAACATCTCATTCTCCTCACACTCACTGCTATACAGCTTTGAATAAAACTCCACTGCTTGTCGTCGTATTTCTTTCAGCTCTGTTAACTCCTTTCCTGTGTCAGAGTGTAGTGCATGAATAAACCTGTTCTGACCATTCTTCTTCTCAAGACCAAAGAAGGATTTGGATGGTGCATCCATCTGATTCATACTCAGAAGTCTTGATCAGACTAAAGTGCCTTGAGCCTTAGTGCCCAGTAGATCTGCAAGAATAGTTTTTTTCTATTTGAGGACTTCAATATGTCCTCGATTTCCTGTGGATTCTACTAATCTTTGAAGCTCCACTATTTCTATCTCCAGATCACTCATAGACCGCGTAATGTCCCTAGTAACATTGAGAGTGTACTGTTGACAGAGCTGCTTTATCTCTACTTTACCATAGTCCCACCACTATCCCAATGATGTGAAGTCTTGTTTTCTTGTTCTAAAATTATTCCAAAAGACTCTATAAACACATCCTTGAAATTAAGGTCACAAGTTAAAGTGGTGTTAAAATGCCAATACACACTCTTTGTTTTTATGTTTACAATTAAACCATCACAAATAACCAGGGAATGATCAGTGAAACCTACAGGTATGATCTTACATATTTTCAAAACATTGAACTGATGTTTAAAACAGAAAAATCTAACTAACCTAGCTAAAGAAATGAAACAATGCCTGGTATGAGCCCATGTATATCGTCTGTTATTGCCATGAAATCTTCTCCATATATCTACTTAGTCATGTGTTTGAATTAACTCACTCGGTACACGCTGCGAAGGATAATGAGGCTCAATATGATTCCTGTCTAAACTGTCATTTTGGGTGCAATTAAAATCTCCTCCCAAGTATAATGAATCATCAGAGTTACAATTATTTACACTGTTATTTAAAGTTTCTAAAAACAACTCTGCCATGCCCTACATTAGGAAGATAAACATTGACAAAATTCACAGTATAACATTCAAACTTGCCTTTAACCACCATGAACTTGCCCTCTACCACTTGTTCTATCTCATAGGAAGTATGCAAGAACCTCTTAGAGAAGAGAATGGCCATTCCCCCACTTGTTGAGGTCTTATGACTCATAACAACTTCTCCATCCCATCCTGCCCTCCATTCAGATTCATTTACATGGTCACTGTGTGTTTCATGTACAAACATGACATCCGTGCCTTTTACTTTTATCAGCTCATACAAGACTGCTCTTTTACTGACATCTCTTGCCCCATTAGATTAAGAGTACCAATTTTAAAATTACTCATAAGGAAGAAAAAAGAGATGAGGCTAAAAAACAGCAACGTTAAAGTAGTATTGATACAAGAAACCTTAATCATCATCATCACCATCATCGTCATCATCATCATTGTCGAGTTTCTGTCTGAGTTTCTGAACAATCTTCTTCATTTTTTAAATCTCCTGATCAGTAAATAATAATAATAATAAACTGTATTTGTGTAGCACCTTTCATACATAAAATGCAGCTCAAAGTGCCTTACATTAAAAACAAAGGAAATAATAAAACTCAACAACAATACAGATAAAATAAGTTAAAAGTAATAAAACACAGACCTAGGCAAAAAACATAAAACAAGTCAAGCAATAAAACCACAGTACAAGATAAAAAATAAGAGTACAAGAAATATAAAGTGGAATTAATTAAAAGCAAGAGCATAAAAATGGGTCTTGAGCTGACTCTTAAAACTATCGATGGATGTTGCTTCTCTTATTTGTTGGGGGAGTCTATTCCAAGCTGTCGGTGCATAAAAACTAAAAGCTGCTTTGCCATACTTTTTGTAAAGCCTCCCTTTCCTTTACTCCTCATATGAGAGCTGGCTGAATCCAGAAATATTTCTGTATCTGAGAAGTAGTCTTGCACTCTCACACCCTTCATGGTTTTTTGTTTTCTGTAGGAACTGTTTTATTTCGTCTACCTCATAAGCCTGTGTTTCCCTGCGGCTTCTATGTTTCTTTGCAGCAGATTTTACATCACTGTCACCATCAGCTGCACAGTCATCTTCCATACTGGACTCAGACTCAGCTGTTTTCCTTTGGCTGGCTGTTTCTCTTTTTCTTTGCTAACTGTCACTTTCTTTGGCTGTGAACCACTTGGAGTACTTTTGGGTTTTGTCTTACACCGTGTTACTCTGAGACTGACCTCCTCATACTCCATACTCAGCCTCTTCATCGTCAGCCAAGAGACCCCCTTCCACAGTACCACCATTGTCAATCTCATGCTGTTCCTGATTCACCACCTTACATTCCTGACTGTTTGGGTGAAGTCCACTTGTGTTCTCCTGTTTGTTATCACTCCTGTTTGGTTTACTCTTCTCACCACTGACACTGGTTTGACTTTTCTGGTCATTTGCAACCCCAAACTCGCTGTTTGAGCCTGTTTCATCATTGTTTTTAGTTTGGTTCTGTTCTCCTAATGTTGCCTCCTCAGCTGGCTCAGAAGAACCAGATGGCTTTTCGGGACAAGCCCTGATCAGATGTCCCTCCTTTACCACAACCAACACATTTTGCAGTCTCTGATGTTGCAAACAGAATGTAATCATAATCATCAATTTTTAATTTGAGCAACAGATTCAGTTCCTCACTCCTGTTATTAAGAATCATACAAATCATCTGTGAGAAACAACGTGCTGCAGCTGGGGCGATTTACACCCCAACACTCTTTTTTTCCTCGGGGAAACAACTTTGCCATACCCTGACCATTCTCTAACCAGAATCTCACCCCTAATAAACGGGGGCACATTAGACATTATTATCTTTTTTGCTGGAGTGGCAAGTGGCGTTACTGAAACAAACGATTCATTCACTACAACTCCGTTTGCAGCCACCTTCTGCACTTTGTCAACCTCATCCAGAAAAATCACCACAGCGCTGTTCACTCTCACCGCAGACTTCATGCTGCTGGGACCAACAACTTCAGCTACAGCCAAACCACGGTTTTCCACTGGATGAGGCAAGCTTGGCGACATCTTAATGCCATGCTTCCTGGTCAGCCTGGTGAACTCCGTGTCTGCCGCCATGACGCCAACCAGTGAAACGCCGGCGTCCAAAAAACACATAAAAAACTTCCTGAAACCCCTCTATATACAAACCAAACACAGCAAAACACCTAACAAAACAATATACTACGCACTATTTACAACATTTACAGGGAAAAAAAGTTAGAAAAACCATTCACACAAGCTCTCTCACAACCGCTCAGCACACTCACTCGCACTTCCGCTCAGAGAGAGAGTCTGTATATAAGCACATGCTCGGTATACGTATGTTCTGATTTTTTGTTCTGTTTGTAATGACTGCTTTGGCAATACAAGTGCCTATTAGTCATGTCAATAAAGCACTTTTGAATTTGAGAGAGAGAGCGAGGGAGTGGGGGGGCAAGAGAGGGAGAAAGAGACAGAGAGTGAGAGAGGGAGTGAGGGGGAGAGAGAGACAGAGAGGGAGGGGGAGTGAGAGAGTGAAAGAGAGAGAATAAGAGAGAGAGATGGGGGAGTGAGAGAGGGAGAAACAGACAGAGAGGGGGGGCGAGAGAGATGGCGACAGAGAGAGAGAGAGAGAGATAACCAAACACAGTGAGCATTATTCCCCAGAAGGAAAAGTTCTTGGAGTCCCACTCGGCAAACAAACCACAATGACAACAGCATGGTAAAACACCTCTAATGCATCTCTCTGGGTTTTCTCTGCTTCTCATGTAGCAGCAAGGACACCCATTACAAAGACCTGAAACACATACATACACACACACACTCTCTCACACACACACACACACACACACACACAGTTCTACAAACAAAAGTGAGACATTTACAGATTTTTGCACTCAGACAACCATTGTATCACCGTGCACAGTCACAAACACACACACACACATAGACATGCACAGAGACACAAACAGAAGTGCACAGTGTGGAAATTTATTATTCACGCTTTTGTTTTGCACCCAAACAACATGTCTGTTGGAAAGAGAGAGAGCGAGCGAGCGAGAGAGAGAGAGAGAGAGAGAGAGAGAGAGAGAGAGAGAGAGAGAGAGAGAGATAAATAACAGTGATAAGTCTTGTCTTGTCGTAGGAGAGGAGAAGGGCTGAGTGACATACGATTGGTCTCCCGGTCATGAAATATGCATGGCTTTTTCACAGGCAGAGGAGAGGAGTTAATTTAGGCCTCTCGCTACGCTTGGGGTAATTAAAAGAGATGATCGATAGTTTCCCCCCCTGTGACTGATAACAACCGCAGCACATACACACCCACAAACTCGCTTATTCACACACACACACACACACACACACACACACGAGCACATCAAACCTCGAGGAAACGGCCCACATCCTTAGAGGCATGGGTGGGGTGTGCATGTAGTTGAATGGGTGTGCACATTGTAGACACATGTGCACACTCGTAGATGTGCATACAGTCACAAACAATACAGTCACAAACAAATACTGCAAACATTAGAATGGTCACACACACATACACAAACACAAGCGTACACACAAATGAGCACAAAAACAAAGAAGGATGAGAGTGCTACTGCAAGTGTGTGTGTGTGTGTGTGTGTGTGTATGTGTGTGTGTGTGTGTGTGTGTGTGTGTGTGTGTGTGTGTGTGTGTAGAGAATGCTGAGTTTTTTGGACTCTAGTACCAAGCTTTGTAGATTGTTATTATTATTATTATTATTATTATTATTATTACTGTTATTATTATTATATTTTCAAACAGTAGGTTTTTAGGGATCACTTGTGTTGAGAGCATTCATAAAAGATGAGAAAATAAAATCTAATATTTAATCTCTTTTTAACGAAACTCTAAAAATTTGAAGCACTTGCTTTCACATTTGCCGCGTTTAGGAGAAAAGAATCAGTTTAATTTCTAGACTCGTTTTATTTCACCACATAAATTTAGCACTTTGCAAATAAACACCTCAATGGCCGACTGAAATTAAAGGGGACATATCATTTTCAGTGTAAATTTGATTCAGATATGTTTTTTTTGACAACTCGTCAAATCATGTATGTTTCCAGTTTGTTTATGAGCCCGATAACTTATTTTTTCTTCAAAAAATGCTAAGATAGAGACAGTCTAGAGTGAGTAACAGAACTATTTCTTAAATGAATTGAGAAAAAGGTTTTGAACATCATTACTGAAGGACGTCGTCCTCGTGCCGTTAGTCCTGGATGTGCTCCTCCCTGCAGGGGGAGAGCACCTCCATGCACAGCTGCAGAGCAAAGCAATGTAATGCAATCTTTCACCTGTCCCCTGCGAGGGCTCTCTGTCTGACATCGCTCAAAATTTGGTCAGCGAGTCGCCACCAGTGGAGGAATACATTAGTCCCCTTTTTTTTAAAAAGTCGCTTTTTGCGTGCAGGTATTTGGGCATGCTGATTTTGTATTCCGCGGCAAGTTTTCGCTCCCTGAAAACAAGGGAGAGAGAGAGAAGAGGAGAGGGCTCAGTGCTCCAATCTCTTCCATAAACAGGCACTCTGTCATCAATATTGTAGAGGAATCCATACTGCGGGACGAGAAGACTAATTAGAAGCAGCTCTAAATTATTTAACTCCCTCTGATTTTATTGATTTGTCAGTTCGGAGCTGTGACTTGAAGCTGTAAAATTGACTCTGCTGAAAGAGACATGCTCGTCTGCTGGTTTATGGTTGTCATGGCATAGCCAGAGGAAGACAGTGATGTACTAATACAGTACCTACACACACACACACACACACACACACACACACACACACTCACACACACAAACACGCACAATGCATGCAAACATGCACATACACACTGATGAAGAGCCTTTTTCACTCAGACTGTGTACTGTCGTGCCATTGAGATTCACCAATTAAAAACCTGGGCCAAATTCACAGTTCTGCAATTAAACACTCTCGTGTTCTCGGCTCACACACACACACAAACACGCACACATGCAAATGCAAACACATGCTAACAAACACATCCGAGCCGTAGAAATGCACTTCCCCGCGTACACATATGCACCCGTGCAGGGGCGAGAGCACAGAGGCACTAATTACGGGTGTCTCTCAATTAACACAGATCTCCATGTTGAGTGCATGGAGCCCCGGGGATCCAGTTAGCCACCTGTTAGTAATATCTCAGCTCAGGCACGCTAACACCAACATACACGGAGGCAGACATTCACAGATGCCCTGCAACATGCCTCAACACAGGCCCTCATTCAGATGAAGAGACAACACCAAGTATCAACACGGACCGGACGGGCAGGCCTGGCTGCTGTTCTTGTTAGACATTTGCATAGTTGCTTAATTGGTGAAGAGATTATGTTCAGATAATTGGGAATCAATCGACCAGCGGCACAGTATTAGCACGTATGATTGACAGGAGTGGGGGGGGGGAACAATCTCATAGGCTGCAAATCATATCGGGAGCAGATTAACCAATCAGAGCACATTGTCGATAGACGTTAGACCCGAAGGTAAACTGCAGGAGTATTTATCAAAGAAAAATGTAATAAATGTAACACCTCGATCGGTTCCGAGGAATATTGAATTTTTAAAATGTTTTCTCGTCTGTATTGATTTTTATGCCTTGTTTGGTGAAACGCCCCTGTTAGCGAATGTGTTGGAGGGTAAAGAGAGGGGAGGGAAATAGAGAGCCGATGATATAAATGGGGAGGGGGATCGTATGCTTTGATTAATTTTTCCACTTCAGAGTGTATAGAAATGTCAACATATGATAATCCATTAAATGTTGAATATCAATATCCTTATCTGTTGCAATACTAGTAAATCCTTCAGTTGACTACATGCCGGAAGTGTCTGTGTGTCTACATATAAAGGATCAAGAATAGAGGATGCTGTTTGTTGTGTTCTACCATATCTACCAGTTCTTCACTTTCATCATGTGACTGTGAAGCTCCGTGATTTAGGGCAGTCCAGATTTAAACTTGACTTGTATGTGAGTTCATGCATGTGTCTAACTGTATGGGTTGTCTGTCTAAGTGTGCTCAAATGTGTGTGTGTGTGTGTGTGTGTGTGTGTGTGTGTGTGCATGCGTGCATGTATATGTGTGTTTATGCATATATAAGACACATGCACAGGGCATCCGGGTGGCGTGGCAGTCTATTCCGTTGCCTACCAACACGGGGATCGCCAGTTCGAATCCCTGTGTTACCTCCGGCTTGGTCGGGCGTCCCTACAGGCACAATTGGCTGTGTCTGAGGGTGGGAAGCTGGATGTGGGTATGTGTCCTGGTCGCTACACTAGCGCCTCCTCTGGTCGGTCGCGGTGCCTGTTCGGGGGGGGGGGGTACTGGGGGGAATAGCGTGATCCCCAACGTGCTACGTCCCCCTGGTGAAACTCCTCACTGTCAGGTGAAAAGAAGCGGCTGGCGACTCCACATGTATTGGAGGAGGTATGTGGTAGTCTGCAGCCCTCCCCAGGTTGGTGGAGGGGGTGGAGCAGCGACAGGGACGGCTCGGAAGGGTGGGGTAATTGGCCAAGTACAATTGGGGACAAAAATGGGCCCCCCCTCCCAAAAAAAAAACATATGCACACACATATGCGTGTGTGCATACAAGACAGGTAAACCTAACCCAGGAGTTTCTCACATCCTAACGGATGTGAGAAACTCAAGCAGTGTTGTGATTGGTGTTAAATCTGGTTGGACATATCCCACCCTTCCCCCTCTGAGCCCTTGTTTCACAAAGTTCAACGTCCCCCTAGAAACACTAGAAAGGCTTGCATTTCAACAAGGATAATTGTGATGGAGAATTCGATTGCACTCTCTTCAAGGTGTCGTCCTATCAGCGATATCAAAGATTTACAAAGAATAAGTGTTTGTTTGTTGACCAGTGTCAGTAAAAGCATGGTCTTTCAAATAGTTAGCAAAGATGTCATCGGCGGTCACTCGGGGTCGAGTATGGCTGTCCTTTAGGACGCCTGTGCATGACAGCTTTTACATGGAGTGGCTGATGCGCCTGCAGCCATCACACGGTCCTTGACAGGGAGTGGCCAGTGTCCAATGGCATTGAGAACCAAGACGATTGGGGACCACCCTCTGTTGCAGCCTTCATCCACTTTCACCGCTGTTTTGACCTGGAGACACCTTCTCCCAGTTCCACCGTGGAGGTCTTCGTTGAATCTTACTTCGTCTGGAACCTCCCCCTTGACCTGTCTGCCTTGGGTGACCCTGCCAGGAGCCAAGCTCCGGATGGCATAGCTCTTGGGATCATTGGTACATGCAAGCTTCTCCACCACGGCAAGGTGGCAATCCAGGAGAAGTGGCAAAGGTGTAGCGCATCGCTAACCATAATGGGCCTGGTTAGATCTTCCAAATCTAGACTATAGCTTGTTTGCAGTCACGTTATTCTGATGACGCGCGAGATTCGGATGGAGGGCAGGAAGTGAAAAGCAGAATGGACGAGGTGGAGCTAGTTTAGCCCGAACTGTGCTAGTTTAGACGATATTATGAGAGAAAGATATAAACAGAAAGTAAGATATGTTGGACATGAGCCTTATGGTATGAAGAGTGTTTTTTTTTTAACTGAATTGAAAGACTTGCCTGCTATCGAGGCAGTAGTTATCCGACTCCGCTCCTCCCGACAGCAATGTCTTGTATTTCCACCCCTTACGAACAACAGCTTTTGGTACTCGATAAACACTCCTTGAAATTTCTCGGTTTAATTGGCATTTTGAGAGTTTGTGATAGTGCTTCCTGTGTAGAAAATCACTTCCTGCCCTCCACCTACAGTTCGCGCGTCATATGCAAACAAGCTGTTTTGTAGTTTTACAGTGCTGTTAAATAGCCTGTTGTTTTTCTTCTTGTCTTCATAACGACAACCACAGACTTGACAAATGTCGACATTTTTCGATGGCGAGTTGACAGAAGATTTCCCCCATTGCCGTCTCCTCCAGATCACCAACACTTTATTCATGAGTCGGGTTGCTTATAGAGAGTTTGTCACTACGTCTGACATTATTTTGCAGGAGCACTTGAAGTCTCGTCCGCGACTAAAGGCACTAGTTTCTTTGGTAGGGAAAACCCCCACCTGTTTCTGCCATTATCTGAGTTTGGTACTGGGTTCAGGCAGACTGGCGAGACTGAACCCAACCCGAACAGCACGCCTCTTAACTCGACTCCCGCCCATCTTTAAGCTGTTCCCAGTGGGGGCCAGTCAGAGGACACGTGATTTCAAGGCAGGTCGCTCATGTTTACAAACGGTTTTCGTTGGGAGTCTGCCAAAGAAAATCACTTGTACGTGTTTATTGTAACACGTAGGAAGCGCTTTACTCAGAGACACGGGTGGCAAAGGAGAAAGTGGCAGGACTTGTGTAAATGACACAGTGGCCGAAGCTGCCAGCAAAACAAATTTGCCGGCCAACACGGGAACAGCTAGCATCCGAAATGTGAGCCCACCGCAGTCGATCAATCACTTTCCAATCATTTTTCAAGTTTTTCTCTTTTTTTTATGTCTCCCTCTTCCTCTTTTTCCCTCTCCTTCTGTGTGTGTGTGTGTGTGTGTGTGTGTGTGTGTGTGTGTGTGTGTGAATGACGGATTCTCCCATCATTTATCAAGCTCTCCAAACCTAAAGAAAACCAGCAGACCCTGAGGAACACCTGGCCTCCGATGACGGTGACACACACACACACACACACACACACACACACACACACACACACACACACACACACACACACACACACACACAGGGAAAGAAAAATCTTGCCAACAAAGGAATTTCATTCTAACCCCGGTGTCATGAGGGAAGAGATGTTACTATTTTTCATGTTACAGAAACTCTGGCAGCTGTGTGTGTGTGTGTGTGTGTGTGTGTGTGTGTGTGTGTGTGTGTGTGTGTGTGTGTGTGTGTGTGTGTGTCAGGGCTGACTGGACACAGATTAGAGGTGGCGTTACAGGCCGCTCCCTCATTGAGCAACAGCCAGAGTGTGACTGCTGTCCCTCTCTATTACCGCCTGTCTGTCTGTCTGTCTGTCTGTCTGTCTGTCTCTCTATTATTGTCTGTCTGTCTGTCTATTATTGTGTCTGTCTCTCTATTATTGTCTGTCTCTCTTCCTGTCTGTCTCTCTTCCTGTCTGTCTGTTTGTCTGTGTCTTTCTCTCTTCTTCTGTCTGTCTGTCTGTGTCTCTCTTCCTGTCTGTCTCTCTATTATTGTCTGTCTGTCTGTCTCTTCCTTTCCGTCTCTATTATTGTCTGTCTGTCTTTCTGTCTGTCTTTGTCTCTTCCTGTCTGTCTGTCTCTCTTACTGTCTGTCTCTCTCTCTGTCTGTCTGTGTGTCTTACTTTCTGTCTTTCTGTTACTGTCTGTTACTGTCCGTCTGTTTCTTTTCCTGCCCATCTGTCTGTTTCTCTTCTCTCTCTGTCCAATCTGTCCCTCCTATAGCTATCATTTCCTTTCTTTCTTTCTTTCTTTCTTTCTTTCTTTCTTTCTTTCTTTCTTTCTTTCTTTCTTTCTTTCTTTCTTTCTTTCTTTCTTTCTTTCTTTCTTTCTTTCTTTCTTTCTTTCTTTCTTTCTTTCCCAGCCTAATTTCCATTCTTTCGGCCTTCCCCCTCACTTTGTCTCTGTTTCAGTTCATTCTTCTCTGCTCTGTTTCTCTCTGTTTTCACACTTCTCCATGTCTCCATGTCTTCCACTCTTTTCATTTCATCCTCCCATCCTTTTATTTACACCTGTATGGAGGAAGCCACAGCGCTGCCCAGCACAATGGATGGAGGGACTCAACCAAGCTGAAGAGAGGTGAAGAAAAGCTGATTAATGGTAACCAGAGCCCCCCCGTTCTATCATTCTGGCTGCATGCACTGAAGAGGGTGTACGTTTTATTTAATATTTTCGCATGGCTCAAAACTTAACGTCCTGCTGTCCACTGAATTACTGGTCTGTTGACGAGTCTTGAGTTTTGACATTGACATTAACAGCAGGGCTGTCACGATATCACATATTCACTCTGGGATTATATGGCTAAAAAATAAAAATCACGATAATGATAACATCATGATATAACTGTTGTTAGACTCATGATATCATGTAATATTCATCTTAATTATTGCTTATCGAGCTTTTTAGCGCCTCATTTCTACAGCCAAGAGTAAGTTACATCCTCTTTTCGCTATGAGGAAAATAAACGACAAGTTTAAAAAAAAAATTTTTTTTTCAAGCAGCAACCGTACATAACCAGTTACGCTGTCTTTAAAATGTCATCATAGCTACATTACTACATGATACACCATTTTGTTTTGTAAATATGATGGTAACCGTACATCATGCCACCCCTTATTCACACCAATACTGTTCTCAACCAGCGTCACTCTGATCACTAATCAATAATCATCACGCCACCCCTTATTCACTCCAATACTGTTCTCAATCAGCCAGCGTCACCCTGATCACTAATCAATAATCATCACGCCACCCCTTAGTCACTCCAATACTGTTCTCAACTTGCGTCACTCTGATCACTAATCAGTAATCATCACGCCCCCCCTTATTCACTCCAATACTGTTCTCAACCAGCGTCACTCTGATCACTAATCAATAATCAATAAAATAATATTGGGATAAAAAAATAATTCTCCTATCGGTCTCTCTCACTTCCCTCACACCATCCATTGATATTCACATCTGGGTCTGCTGTGTGTGTTTGTGTGTGTGTGTGTGTGTGTGTGTGTGTGTGTGTGTGTGTGTGTGTGTGTGTGTAATTGTGTCCTGTTGCATGCATTACAAACATTAACATGTCGTTTAGATGCAGAGCAGACAAGGTTTTCAGGAACTCGCCATACAGATGCTATGCAGAGAATATAGAACCTTGTGTTTATGTGTTTGTGTTTGTTTGGTCATTTTAGCTGAGTGTGTTACCAAAATTGTCAATTTTGTCTAGGGGCTGCAAGGCGGAAAAAAAACGGTCAGACATATGAAACAGAAAGGCGCTTGCAAGAATAACGTCCAACAAATGGCGTGCATTAATGTGTGTGTGTGTGTGTGTGTGTGTGTGTGTGTGTGTGTGTGTGTGTGTTGATAAAAGTGTCAGAAATCCCTGGGAAGCTCTGCTTACTCCATCACTCAATCAATTGGTTCTTTAATTTTATACTCTGCAGTGTGTGTGAGGGGTGTCCTGGGGTCAGTCATGGAAGCCCTTTGGAAACAGAAGTAACATGAAATACAACATGTTGTGTGTGTGTGTATGTGTGTGTGTGTGTGTGTGTGTGAGTACGCGTGTGCATGTGTGCGTGTGTGTGTGTGTGCAGCAAAACACACATACGTCCTGAGGTTTCCATGTATGCCTCATACAAGCATATCTCGTTGTCGATAAATGTGTGTGTGTGTGTGTGTGTGTGTGTGTGTGTGTGAGAGGGGGGCGACAGACGTATCCAGTGGCAGTCCCATGAAGAATGAAGTCACCTGGCTTCCCTCTGTCTTTGAAGGTCAAGCAGTCCTACTTGCATATTCATGGCCAAGTGTGTGTTTGAGCGTGTGTCCGGCCTGACTTAGTACGTGTTTGTGTGTGTGTGTGTGTGTGTGTGTGTGTGTGTGTGTGCGTGCGTGCGTGCGTGTGTGCGTGCGTGCGAGCTCGTACGGGGATTGCTGGGATCGATCGCTTTTAATTGTTTTTTCCTGAGCTGTGGAAGGAAGTGCCAGCAGCTATTGATTGGATGGAGGGATGGGTGAAGAGAGAGAGAGGGGGTGAGAAGACAGAGAGAGTACGAGGGACACAGGAAATCTAGAAAAGCTGGGAGAGAGACGGATGACAAAGATACAGAAATGGAAAAAGAGTGAGAGCGAGCGAGAGACGGCAAGGCAGACAAGAAGGAAATGTGACAAGACAAGGTGGCGGCAAGGAACACAAAATCACTGTCTAGCAGGGAGACAAGGGGGGGAAGTGTTTATACTTGGTGTGTGTGTGTGTGTGTCTGTCTGTCTGTCTGTCTGTCTGTCTGTCTGCGGGTATGTGTGTGTAAAGAGCGGGCTGATAGGTGCCATGTGTGCATAATACTGTTTGCCTGGTTGTTAGTCTGAGGCGGTGCATGCACGTTTGTGGTGTGTGTGTGTGTGTGTGTGTGTGTGTGTGTGTATGTATGTATGTATATATATATATATATATATATATATATGCACGTGTGTGTGTGTGTGTGCACAGTAGGGGTTGTAGGGGGTTGGGAGAATATCAGGATGTTTGTCTGATCTGGATGCTACACACACACACACACACACACACACACACACACACTCGTCAGTGCGGCTCTCAGTAGCAGTGTTTTATAGTCAGGTTTGTGTTTGTGTTTGTGATTCAGTCAACTGCTTCTCATCACTGCTGTACAGCAGGCTTAGTGGCCTGGCGCTGCATCCAGCCAGCCAGCCATTACCCAAACCTCTTATCCCGCTCTCAGGGTCACGGGGATGCTGGAGCCTATCCCAGCAGTCATTGAGCAGCAGGCGAGGAGACACCCTGGACAGGCCGCCAAGCCATCACAGGGCTACACAGGGCCAACACACAGGGCCAACACACACATGAACACATATATTCACACCTAAGGACAATTTAGTACGGCCGAGTCACCTGACCTACATGTCTTTGGACTGTGGGAGGAAACCGGAGCATCTGGAGGAAACCCACACAGTCATGGGGAGAACATGCAAACTCCACACAGAAGACGACCCCCGGGACTCGAACCCAGGACCTTCTTGCTGCGAGGCAACCACGTTAACCACTGCACCACCGTGCCGTCTGGTGCAACATCTATCACTCTTTTACCTGTTACCTTGCAGTCATCTAACCAGCATCTAACCGGGGGGCTTCAGCTGGGCTCAGAAGTGTTGTGATCCTAAAAGGACTGATGTATCAATAGACATTCAATTTTCCTTTTTTTGTGCATTCACTCAAAGACATTTTTGCTAAGGTGCCAAAATAAGAGGCTGCAAGCAGCGAAAGAGCTTTTGGGATTCATTTGTGCATAATGGTGTCGGGAAATTGATGTTTTCATGTTTCACGATTGGTTCAGCGTGCAGCAGAGTCAGAGGAGTGGTGGGAAATGTAAATTGAAGGATTAGCAGATTGTTTGGGGTGGGTGGGTGAAAAGCCTTCTCATTCAACTTTTTGTTGCAAGAAAATTAATAGTTTCTCAGAATATATTCGCCTTATTTAAGAGACACGCTTTTTCCCCGACATACTGAGAGGGTAAAAGAAGCCCCTCGGTTTTGTTCACAGGAAACTTATTTTGCTGAAACATGATCTGAAGTGACAGTTTCCTCAAGGCTGGGAAAATGGACCCTCTTATTACTAACATAGTACATCTGTAGGACTTGGAGACCCACAGCGTAGGTGTAACCAGGGCCGTCCATAAGGGGGAAAGCGGGGCTTTCTGGGGCCCTGCTGCCAGGGGGGCCCTGGGGGGCCAGCAATGATTATGTTTATCCTATATATCTCATCTTATTTCATCATCAGCCACTTCTGTGGGGTCAGGTCGCGGTGGCAGCAAGGGCACTCCAGAAGTCCCTCTCCCCAGCAACGCCCTCCATCTCCTCCTGGGGGATCCCAAGACGTTCCCAGGCCAGGTTAGACATGTAGTCCCTCCAGCGAGTTTTGGGTTCAGCCCAGGGTCCCCTCCCAGTTGGACGTGCCCGGAAAACCTCCAAAGGGAGGCGCCCAGGTGGCATCCTAATCAGATGCCCGAACCACCTCAACTGGCTCCTTTCAACGCGAAGGAGCAGCGGCTCTACTCCGAGCTCCGTCCAGATGTCTGAGCTCCTCACCCTATCTCTAAGGCTGAGCCCAGACACCCTACGGAGGAAACTCATTTCAGCCGCTTGTATCCGCGATCTCACCCTTTCAGTCATGACACAAAGCTCATGATCAATTGTATCTGGCCAATTACCCCACTCTTCCGAGCTGCCCCAGTCACTGCTCCACCCCCTCTGCCGATCTGAGGAGGGCTGCAGACTACCACATGCCTCCTCCGATACATGTGGAGTCGCCAACCGCTTCTTTTCACTTGGCAGTGAGGAGTTTCACCAGGGGGACATAGTGCGTAGGAGGATCACGCTACCCCCCCCCCCCCCCGAACGGGCACCCCAACCGACCAGAGGAGGCGCTAGTGCAGCGACCAGGACACATACCCACATCCGGCTTCCCACCCGCAGACACGGCCAATTGTGTCTGTAGGGACGCCCGACCAAGCCGGAGGTAACATGGGGATTCGAACCAGCGATCCCTGTGTTGGTAGTCAACAGAATAGACTGCCATGCTACCCGGACGCCCCCTTTATTACTAGATTTCTATTGCATCAATCCATAAAGACATTTCTAATATGTGAAAAGGGGAACACCGACCACCGAGAGGGAAAATCTTTCTCGATGGTGATTCGAACATCCCCTCCGCTAAATTAGTACTTATTAACAAAACACCATTTTATCTGTTCTTTTTATCTGTCATTTGTATTTCTTATTATTTTTTTGTGGAATTAATATATTTATTTTTCCAAAATATTCAGTCCAAATATTGCATCCAACATGCTTGTTTTTGTCTCTGATGTGTGAACATGGGCAAAACTCTACATAGCCCTGACAATGTCTACGACTCAGTTGGGGGGGTCGATCTTTTAATGTTGTGGCCTATTTGGTTTTGGTTTATTGACATAATACATGGGAATAAGCATCATTAAAACTACTTTTTCCCTCAAATGAAACATACAGAGCTTCCACTGTAGAATGTTGTATTAGGATTAGGCAGAGAACAGTGAGAATAACACTGATAATACACAATAACTGAATATAATGTGTGACGGTATAAACGTGTGCACAGTGCGCACTACTGTTAAAATACGCCGTGTTATTTTCAACTCACTTGCTTAAACTTGGTTGTGCATTGACAGCAGTTGGTTTTTATTAGCAAAGGGGGAAAGAGAGAGAGAGAGAGGTAGAAGCAAGAGAATAACAGAAGAGGAGAAAAAACAAGTGAGCTAAGGTTTGAGCTACAGGGCAAGTTGAGATTGGAGTTAATGGTGTTGGCCAACCCCGACCTGAGGTTAGCTAAGGCTGTTTGGACAAAATGTGTGTTTTTTTGTGTGTCTGTGTGTGTGTGTGCTTGGACTAAAGGTAACAAGCTTTATTTCTTAACAATGTCCCAGCATGCCCCCATTACACACAGGTTAGGTTGGTACTTGGCCCTGCATCTGTCTAGACAGCTAAAACACACAATGACACGCATGCACAAACGCGCACACACACACACATGCAGGTAAGAGTGGACTGTGGCCCTGTATCACTGCAGCCGGGTAAGACCTGGTCAGGCCACAGCCCTCAATCACAGAGAGGTTAGAGGGACATGGAGGGAGGGAAAGGATGGCGAAAAGAAGGGGGGAGACGGAGCGAAAAAGGGAGGATGAGACGGAGAAGGAGATCAGGACAACATGAGAGAGAATGTGTGTATGTTCATTTGTGTGTGTGTGCGTGTGCGTGGAGGGGCTGTGTGGTCATACTCTAATTGAATTAACTATAATTGGTGTTTCTAGAACACCGTTAATCGCGAGTCAGGGAAGAGGAAAACAAACGTGACGACAGTTTTGTTGTTGTTGTTCTGGTTGCTTCTTTAGACGCCTGCATTAACATATCTCAGTGCTGCTGCTGTGGCTGTCATCTTATCGACACTTTATTTAAATGTATTCAAATGCATCTGAATGATCATCCCCGTTAACGACGCGGGCATTTCCGCCTCTGATCTCCACTAGCAGCCCAGAGAACGGAATCAAAGTTTCACCCGTAAACGGATGGGAGCCAGGGGGGGAACTCTTTTGTTCTTTGACGCCATCTTGATGTGGTATGAAACAAAAAGTTCTCTGAGAACATCTAATTGTCATGTCACAAAAGCGTAATGTTAAGAAGAAAATGTTGTCAACAACTTCTCAGATCTGTTCGACTTCAACAAGTTGTTCGGTATTAATCTTCAAAGAAGTCTAGCGGTCCAAAAAGAATATAGATTTTATATATTGATCTTCTTTAAATCCCCCCCCCCGCCAATTGATTGTCCCCTTTGCAAGGACATGTAAGACACACACACACACACACACACACACACACACACACACACACACACACACACACACACACACACACACACACAATTTTCTATACTTGTAAGGATCCTCATTAACTACATTCATTCCCTAACCCTAACCATCATAACTACATGCCTATCCTTTACCCTTACCCTAACTTTAACCCAATCCTAATCCTTACCCTAACTTTAACCTAATCCTAATCCTTACCCTAACTTTAACCTAATCCTAGTCCTTACTTTAATTTTAACCTAATCCTAATCCTTACCCTGATTTTAACCTTATCCTAATCCATACCTTAATTTTAACCTAATCCTTACCCTAACCTTAACCTAATCCTAGTCCTTACCCTAACCTTAACCTAATCTTAGTCCTTACCCTAACTTTAACCTAATCCTAATCCTTACCCTAACTTTAACCTAATCCTAGTCCTTACCCTAACCTTAACCTAATCCTAATCCTTTCCTTAACTTTAACCTAACCCTAATCCTAATCCTTACCCTAACCTTAACCTAATCTGTACCTTAACCGTAACCCTAAACCCAAATCCTAACCCTAAAATACACCCTTAAAGTGAGGCCCATCAGAGTGAGGACATGTCCTCACTTTGCAAAAACGTCCTCACTCTGAAAAAAGTCAAATTGTCCTCACAAGTATAGCTGTACAAGATAAAGCACACACACATGTGCACACACATGTGCACACACATGTGCACACACACACACACACACACACACACACACGCATGTGCACACACACACACACACACACACACACACACACAGAGACAATACTCAGGGATTTAGCTGTATTTTCTAGCCCTAAAAGAAGTTTCTTATTCTGTTTTTTTCTCCCTTTGTCACACCCCCATCTCTCTCTCTCTCTCTCTCTCTCTCTCTCTCTCTCTCTCTCTCTCTCTCTCTCTCTCTCTCTCTCTCTCTCTCTCTCTCTCTCTCTCTCTCTCTCTCTCCCCCTCCTCCCCGTCTCGCTTTCTGCCCAAAAAACTCCATTGCAAAAGACGTGATAATCAGCGTTTACTGGAGCACGGCGGGAAAACATTTAAGTGAAGAGAGGAGAGAGAGGCAGAGAGAGAGAGAGAGAGAGGGAGGGAGGGGTGGGGTCGGGGGAGATGGTGGCAGTGGTGGGGGGCTGCGACAATACACGGGGCTTCGCTCTGCTCCGCCTAACTGTCAAATCTGCCTCGGTTATGCATGCGCGCGCGCACACACACACACATAGGTTCGGTGTGTATACACACTGGAAGATTCTCTGTAATAGATTCTCGTCCTGACACTCAATTCCGTGGCGAGACGATCCCGCTTTATCCCTCCCCGCATCAAATATTTAAACACTCGTATTAGTGGCGGTGTCATCCCCTCAAACATCCCGAGCTTAACACCCCAATCTCCTCTCTCTTGCTCTCTCTCTCTCTGTCGCTGTCTCTCTCTCTCTCTTTCACACCATCTTCCACTATTCTGCCCTTAATATCCACAATGTTATCACCAATGTGCCCCCCCCTGCACCCACCGCCATCATCTTATATCTTCAATACTTAAACCTTTTCCACTTCTCTCTCTTTTTGCGGGAGTAGGATAGAAAGGAAGGATGGAGGGCGAGAGGTAGCAGAGGGGTAGATGTGGGGTTTTTTCCCCCTCCTCTCCCCCTGTTCTTTTCAGGCTTTTTGTCGCGGGGCGAGGGCCCTTTTCAATCTTAAGAGGCGAGGCTTTACAGATTGCAACAAGGAGAGAGGGAGATGGAATGGAGAAAGCGGAATAAAAGAGGGAGGGAGGGGAGGGGGGGAGAGGGTGCGAGGGGGGGAAGAGAAGGAGAGCGAGAAGGAGGGAGGGAGGGAGAGAAGGGATCTGTGGCAGCGGCTGTGCGCTTGAATGATGTCTTTCAAGAAGAGCAGTCTAGCTTGTCAAATCGCCGGCTGCAAAATGAATTGGCATATCTGTCGGGCTCACGGCAGAGATGTCATGCCACGCGATTTCATATTCCTCGATAAGGCCAAATAACGCAATTGTCAGAGAGACAGAGGGAGTGTGACAGAGAGCGAGACAGTGCAGCCGGTGAGAGGAGAGAGAGAGAGTGTGTGTGTGTGTGTGGGGGGGGGGGTCACAACAAAAGAGTGTCTATGACAGACAGAAAAATACTTTACTTACACCTGATGTTCTCTGTATCCGTCTGTCCGTCTGCACTCTGTGTTGTGGCAGCTAATGCAAACCTGTTAAATCCACGAAAGCTGAATTTCACAGCGTACCTACATCTGATAGAGAACGTCTCACAGATTTCATCCCCCGAGACCAGGCAGGGCTTTAGCCATTTATTTACACCTTTTTTGAAAGACTTATATACAGAGCTTTATGCTTTGTTAGACAAGACACAATGGGGGGGGGGGGGGTAAGGATTACAGGGTGGTGCAGCACGATCCATTGGTGGCACGGTGGCCCAGTGGTTAGCGCTGTTGCCTCACAGCAAAAAGGTCCTGGGTTTGAACCCCAGGCCATCCCAGGTCCTTTCTGTGTGGAGTGTGCTTGTTCTCCCTGTGTCAGCATGGGTTTCCTCCGGGTGCTCCGGTTTCCTCCCACCATCAAAAAGACATGCATGTTAGGGTTAATACTCCTGTCTGTGCCCCTGAGCAAGGCAGTGGAAAGAAGAACTGGAGTTGGTCCCCGGGCGCTGGAGCTGTCCACCGCTCCTATACAATAGGATAGGTTAAATGCAGAGAATACATTCATTGTAACCTGTACAATGACAAAGTAAAGTGGCTTTCTTCCTCCTCTTCTCATACTTGCATACTATAGCTCAGAAGTATTGTCTCTCTTCCATCTCTATACATACAGAGTTAGCTTGTTTTTTGGGCTGCTGTTATATAATATTATGAGAGTTGATGAAAAATCCTTTGCAGAAAGAAAGTTGATGGTTAAAGTTGTTCTACAAATAAAACATAAGCTATGGACAGCAGTCTGTGCTCTTCCTTAACAATCCTGAAGAAGTATACTTGAGGTGTGTCGGTTTATGAAAGAGATGAGGAAACATACCCGCACACTGACTTCCAAGAAGAAGAAAAAAACACCTAGTAATGCAAAATATTTCGTGACAGGTGTTGAAAGTTGCTGAAGTTACAAAAAGTTGCGTCCACAAAAGAACACAATTCGGTTTCCACTGTCCTCTGTTGCCAAGCAAACGCACGCCTGTAATAAGTAAAGGTACCTTGTCATGTTCCATCAAAGAAAGTTGAATCAGTTCATCCAGAGACAACGTTTATTGACAGATACGTCTCATCACTCGTCTAATTCAGTCTACACTGACTGCAGGTATCCCCACCCTTATAAACAATACTGTGGTATAATGACTGAAACCAACGACCAGTTTCATATGCAAATATGGGCGCAACCATTAACTGGAGTTACAATGGTCGTGTGTACTATTCACAGAGGATTGGGGAATAGTTGCAATCACAGCATTGTAAGATGGTGACAGATGTACGCTTAGTCCCCCCCCCCCCCTTAGTTCAGGGATGGTCATTCTCTCTTAACATAGATGGCCTCTTTGACTCTGTTAAAACCAGCGTTCCTCCCTATCAAGGATGTGCACATCCTCATCCTTGAAAGAGTGGCCTCTGGCCTGTAGATGGGTGTAGACTGTGGAGTCCTGGCCAGATGTGTTAGCTCTCCTTTGTTGTGCCATCCTCTTGACCAGCAATCTGTTTAGTTTCCCCAATGTACAAGTCATGGCAATCCTCCTGGCACGTAACAGCATACACTATTGATCTGTTTGTACCTGGGGACCCGATCCTTGGGGTGGACCAACTTCTGGTGCAGCGTGTTTTGGGGTTTGAAAGCAACTGAGACACGGTGTTTGGAAAATATGCATCTCAACTTTTCCAACACTCGTGTCATGGCTAGTCATGTTACACTAATTAAGGAGTGGTCTGGTAAAGTTGTTTTCAGCATCAACTCTTATTTTCTACAAATTGTCTAGGAAAATGTGACAAGAAAGAAATGATGTATGAAATGATGATGTAGTGGAAGGTAAATGCACCTAAACTCACTTTACCCATCTTTCTATTGGCACACTACAGTTAGCACACTTTTTTAGGGCTGACTATATCTGTTTATATAGATTATAGTAAATATGAGAGTAAATATAATCAAATTTATAAGTCATCGAGAATTGAGTGTTTCATTGGAAAATACATAAATTAATGTTAATTTTTTTAAAATATTGCCCATATTGGTAATTTGTTGCTTGATGATGATCACTGACTGAAGACGATAATTTACCCACCATTTTATTCCCCATTACGTCACTAGTTATCACCTCAGCTCATTTTAGCATCTCTTAGCCTATTACCGTGAATGATGGTTGACAGCTTGTCTAAAATTTGAAAGGGAAAGGCAGCAGTCTCGGCCTTGGCTGTGATGCCCAGCCATGGCTATTTTCTTTGCCATGGTAATAATAACTGTTAGTTTGGTCATAAAGACAGGGATGCTCTGACTGTTGTATGTGACACAGCTGTTCAGGTGTTAGTCCCTCCCCTCAACTGGCTTGATTGGTTGGTCGAAATTGGCGAGCAGAGCGGCACGGCTCAGAGACATGCGCCATGTGCCAAATACATATTACATTCTAATGTGTAGTTTGTTCACACTAATTGACAAAATGAAGTACGCTCTACTTCAAAACGACAATGTGCATCCAAAATCTTGCATTTTTGAGTGTGACGGTGGTGGACATTGTTGTCCCATAATACAACGTGTTCCGAAACGGAGGAGCTTGAAAATGTTGGGGAAAAAATGGCAGATGGTGATGCAACCCAAAGCGAATCAGTGATCAGGGCCTCGCTGTATTGTGTTTGAAATACTATAATTTGATTGGCTCACGCATGATAAATAATATTGTGGCGGGCTGTTGTGGATGAATGAGTTGAGAGGCAGAGATCTCTTTTTAATCGTAACTCCCATGCCCCATACACCGCTTCACCAATGCGGAGCCACCAACAGTTGAAACGACTACCTCCCTGGGTCGCTACATAGCCCCCACCTGAGGGGTCAGTCGTCCCACAACGACCCCATCACCCAATACATAGTCCCTCAAATGTCCAGTGTGTCACCACTGGCGAATAGATCGCCCAGAGCACCGTGTGTCATAAGCCCTCTTCTGCCCTACTCAGGAGCTGGCCCAGGCCCAGCAGGTGCAGGAGTTCAAGCAGTGCACGTGCAGCTCCAAGTCTCATCGACTGCCAGGCCAGTGAACTGCCCCCTAAGGCAATGGAGGGTCTTGGCGTTCCCGTAGTGCCCTGCCCCCACTGATCCATGAGAGAACCTGAAGACGCAGCACATGGGGCAACAATAGCTGCAGGAGGCCGCTCTCTCATCCGGGAGCTTGCAACCTTCGATATGCCAACCCGTTGTGGAGCTCAAAGTTGCCACATTGAGAGTGGTAGACCTTTACCTCGGGCCCCAGTGCTGACACCTCTGTCCACTAGGTGCTCCGCTCCATCTCCAGCCAGCCCCTCACCAGCGCCAGGGCCATGTCTGCCTCCTGCAACTGCCTCAGTTGCTGTGTGGTCAATGGGAACCACCTCTCCTCGTTGCTGGCGGTCTGGACAGCCGCCACTGTCGGTGTCATCTGGCCCCATTCCTCACGCCACTGACAGCAGCAGCACTCCAATGCTGCTCCGAGGCTCTGGGCATACTGAGCAATGGCTGCTTGGTGATTGGGTTGCTGGTCCCTGAGCAAGCCTCTCCCACGGCTGGACTGGAGCATCACGGTCTTCGTGCCGAGGGTGATGGCTAACGCCGACATGTTAACACGGGTTCCCCAGTGGGTCAGCAGGTTCAGGCCAATGATGCACGGGTTGTGGATGTTGGCGAGCCAGAACTCACGTGGCAGCTCCTTCTCTCCAGTCTGGACTCGCAGTGACTTTTTCCGTCTCATGCCAGCCTTCTTCCCTGTCACCGTCATCAGCTGGGTGTTGGTTGGTGACCATGCCACTGAGAGGGGGCTGGTGGTCCCAGGAAGGACACCAGATCTTCACCAAGAAAATGGTAGCTCCCATGCCTACCAGGACCTGGCAGGGTTGACCGTCGAGTTGGCAGTCCAAATACAATCTTTTGGTGTGACCTAGGCAAGCAAACAGCGTGCATTAGCCTTGAAGGGGAGCTGGAGACTGGAGTGGCAGTCCCCTTAATAGGCCACTCTGCTGTCATTTACCCGCCAGTCGGGTGACTGGCTTTTTGTGCCGTTGCTGTGTAGCCGTGGGCTATGTGACCAGGCTCTTCACACAGGTAACAGCAGTCAGGTGGCTGGGGTGGATGTCGCCTGGATGTTGGAGGCTATGCCGAGAGTGCTGTGGTGGAAGCCAAACTCGGTAGACCTCTTCTACCTCTTCCTTGTCGTCGGCCAACCTGACGTGCAGTTGGAGAGTGGGGGCCTTCTCCTGGGTAAGACGCCAATGTGGTGAGCCGGCGTGGAAGAATGAGTCGAGAGGCAGAGATCTCTTTTTAATCGCAACTCCTGTGCCCCATACACCACATGGCCCTGGGAGTGCTCTTTCATTTACACAATGCTCAGAACGGACAACAACATAACAACGTCTCCTCCCCCCCATGTCGCAACTAGTGACATCAGTCTAAGTCACGGTCCTAAGATCAGTCAGTCAGTTACAGTCCTCTACCCAGTTTGAGTCAAACCCCCAAACAAACAACACAATAACCAAAACATGAACCCAACATTTAAATACATAAACCATAACAATTTCAACTAACACCAGCAGTCCCATAAACCCCTGCGTTCCCCCAGTGCGGAGCCACCAACAGTTGGAGCGACTGCCTCCCCCGGTCACTACAGTATATACACTTAGGTCCATAAATATTTGGACAGTGACACAATATTTGTAATTTTGCACCTGTACACCACCACAGTGGATTTGAAATGAAGTAACTAATATGTGATTGAAGTGTGGACTTTCAGCTTTAATTTAAGGGGTTGGACAAAAATATTGCATTAACCGTTGAGGAATTACAGCCAGTTTTATATATGGTCACCCCATTTTCAGAGGATCAAAAGTAATTGGGCACTTGACTAAGAAGTGGCTTCATGGGCAAGTAAGACCTTTTCCATCATTATTCCACAACAAATTAAGCAGATAAAAGGTCTGGAGTTCATTCCCAGTATTTACATTTGCATTTGGTAGCTGTTCATCGGAACTCTCAACATGAAGTCCACAGAGGTGTCAATACAAGTGATGGAGGCCATCATTAGGCTGAAAAAGCAAAGGAACTCTATCAGATGGATGGTAAACACTTCAGGAGTGGCCAAATCAACATTTTGGGTACATTCTTAGAAAGAAAGAATGCACTGGCAAGCTCAGCAACACCAAAAGGCTTGGAAGACCACGGAGCACATCTACAGTGGATGATCGCAGAATTCTTTCCCTAGTGAAGACAAACACATTCACAACATCTAGTGAAGTCAAATCACTCTTGAGAGTTAGGGGTATCATTGTCCAAGTCTACAATCAAGAGACGCCTGCATGAAAATAAATACAGAGGGTTTACGACAAGGTGAAAACCACTGGTGTCACTTAAGAACAGGAAGGCCAGATTAGACTGTGTTTAAAAAAATCTAAAAACCTACCCAGTTCTGGAACAAGGTTCTTTGGAGAGATGAAGCAATGATTAACTTGTACCAGAAGGATGGGAATAGGAAAAGTGTGGAGAACAAAAGGAACAGCTCATGATTCTCAGCATACCAAATCATCTGTCAAACATGGTGGAGGTAGTGTTATGAAATGAGCATGTAGGGTTGCCAGTGGACCTTGGTCATTGGTATTTATTGATGATGTGACTACTGACAGAAATAACAGGATGGATTGTGATGTTTATAAGGATATACCATTTGCTCAGATTTAGCCAAATGTTGCAAAACTGAGAGGTTGGCGTTTCACACTGCAGATGGATAATGACACAAAACAAGCTGAGAAAGCAACCCAAGAGTCTCTCAAGGCAGAAAGTGGAATATTCATCAGTGATCAAGTCAGTCACCTGACCTCAACCCAATTGAGCATGCTTTTCACTTACTGAAGATCAAACTAACGGCCAAAAGACCCACAAACAACCAGCAGCTGAAGGCAGCTGCCGTTAAGTCTTGGCAGAGCATTTCAAAGGAGGAAACTCAGAATTTGAAGATGTCGGTGGGTTCCAGACTTCAGACAGTCATTGACTGCAAAGGATTTTCCTCCAAACATTAAATATAATTGTTATAATCATAGTGATGTTTGTTTGTCCAATTATTTTTGAGCCTCTGAAAATGGGATGACCCTGTATATCCATGGCTGTAATTCCTGAACAGTTAATGCCATATTTTTTATCCAACCCCTTAAATTAAAGCTGACAGTCTACTCTTCAATCACATCTCAAATACTTCATGCCAAATCCACTGTGGTGTTGTACAGGGGCAAAATTACAAATATTGTGTAACTGTCCAAATACTTATGGACCTAACTGTATCTATGGAGGACAGAGTACTACTGGGGTGATGTTGGTTATATGGCAGATGAGTCCTTTAAGGATATCAAATTCTGTTTTATTAAAAACAAAAAAAGGTAGCCTGATTGTTGTGTTGGTAGGTATTTTTTACCCTTTAATGACCGCTGAATGAAGTTTAGCTTACCGATGTTCTAACCTGCCACGACATCATGGACTCCTCTTGTTAAGTGAAAGTGGCCTTGTGTGTGTGTGTGTGTGTGTGTGTGTGTGTGTGTGTGTGTGTGTGTTTGTGTGTGTGTGGTGTTAGTGGTGTTGTTATTCTGTAAAGTGCCACGCTGCAGTTCGGCTTGGGTCTGACAAACTGGGAGGCGCTGAGTAGCCCCGAGTCCAGCAGAAAAGTCCCGGTGAGTATTGTTAAGGGAGTCGACTGTCTCACCTGGCTTGTGATGAGGGGTGAGGAGGGGGGGGGGGTGTTGAAGAATTGGAAAGCGACACACAAACACACTCATACCGAGGTTCGGCAGCGGGCTGGAGTGCGGTGGTTGTGTAGTATGTGACAAACTGTGAGGCAGGTTGTTTGAGGCTGCTGTCTTCTTGGAAAAGAAGGGAGGAAGAATGGACACACTTGTGTATTTGAGAAGTGCTACTGCAGAATGTGTGTGTGTGTGTGTGTGTGTGTGTGTGTGTCTTTATTGTATGAGCAGGTGTGTGTTTGTGTGGGGGACAACAAGAAGGTAAAAGGCACAAAAGGACCATGCTTCTGACCACAGTATGGAATGCCATCATACTATAGAAGGTGTCTACACACACTCACACACAGAAACACACATTGATACACACAAACATATTGGTCATGCACTAAATTCAAAGAGACACACACATACACACACACACACTTGCACACACAGAATTGTGCATGCTGTTGCTCTCTGTCTCTCTCTGTCTCTCTCTCTCTCTCTCTCTCTCTCTCTCTCTCTCTCTCTCTCTCTCTCTCTGCCATACACACATAACACGCAGGTGTGATGAAGTGTCTGCACTCTGGTCCCCACCATGCTGTTGGAATAGGGAAAGGCTATATGGCTAATACACTCTTATAAATAATTCTACAACGGTTCAGAACAAAAGATAAATGGAAAAACAGAGAAAACTAGCACTTTCAATATATGAGCATCCATTAAAGACCACATTTCTCTCTGTTGCTACAACACTTTAGCGGTGGAGTTTTATTTTATTGTATATGTTTTTGTTCAAAGCAATTTATCAAAAGCGTCCAACTCTGTCTTGAAATGATATAGCATGTTGTACTGTATTGTACGGAAAACATGTTTCTGTATATCAATCACCGTTATGTGTCAAATACATCAGGTTACCAATATTAACCAGTCCCTGCATTTCAGATATCTATATTTGATATTCATCAGATAAAATAATCCCTTATATCTAAAGGTTGGCTATTGTGTAAAAGCAAAGTGTCTACTACTTCTACTACTACTACTACTACTACTACTACTTTTGGCTGCTCCCGTTAGGGGTCGCCCTAGTGGATCATCCATTTCCATCTCTTCCTGTCCTCTGCATCTTCCTCTGTCACGCCAGCCACATGCATATCCTCCCTCACCACATCCATAAACCTCCTCTTTGGCCTTCCTCTTTTCCTCTTCCCTGGCAGCTCCATATTCAGCATCCTTCTCCCAGTATACCCAGCATCTCTCCTCTACACATGTCCAAACCATCTCAATCTTGCCTCGCTTGCTTTGTCTCCAAACCGTCCAACCTAAGCTGTCCCTCTAATATACTTGTTCCTAATCCTGTCCTTCTTCATCACTCCCAGTGAAAAGCTTAGCATCTTCAACTCTGCCAGCTCCACCTCCACCTCCTGTCTTTTCATCAGTGCCACTGTCTCCAAACCATATAACATAGCTGGTCTCACAACCATCTTGTAAACCTTCCCTTTAACTTTTGCTGGTACCCTTCTGTCACAAATCACTCCTGCCACTCTTCTCCACCCACTCCACCCTACCTGCACTCTCTTCTTCACCTCTCTACTGCACTCCCCGTTACTTTGGACAGTTGACCCCAAGTATTTAAACTCATACACCTTCATCACCTCCACTCCTTGCATCCTCACCATTCCGCTGTCCTCCCTCTCATTCACGCATAGGTCTTAGGTCTTGCTCCTACTGACTTTCATTCCTCTTCTCTCCAGTGCACCCCTCCACCTCTCCAGGCTCTCCTCAACCTGAACCCTACTCTCACTACAGATCACAATGTCATCCACGAACATCATCGTCCACGGAGACACCTGCCTGATCTCGTCCTTCAACCTGTCCATCACCATTGCAAACAAGAAAGGGCTCAGAGCCGATCCTTGATGTAATCCCACCTCCATCTTGAACCCATCTGTCATTCCAACTGCACACCTCCCCATTGTCATACTTCCCTCATACATATCCTGCACCACTCCTACATACTTCTCTGCAACTCCCGACTTCCTCATACAATACCACACCTCCTCTCTCGGCACCCTGTCATATGCTTTCTCTAAATCCCCAGACACAGTGTAACTCCTCCTGGCCTGCTTTGTACTTCTTTATCAACATTCTCAAAGCAAACATCGCATCTGTGGTGCTCTTTCGTGGCATGAAACCATACTGCTGCTCGCTCTTCACCACCTCTCCTTCTATTGCTCTTTTCCATATCTTCATGCTGTGGCTGATCAGCTTTATATCTCTGTAGTGGCTACAGCTCTGCACATCACCCTTGTTCTTGAAAATGGGTACCAGCATGCTTATTCTCCTCTCCTCAGGCATCCTCTCACTTTCCAAGATTGTGTTAAACAATCAAATTAAAAACTCCACTTTCCTAAACATCTCCATGCCTCCCGATGGGTATAGGACCAACTGCCTTTCCACTCTTCATCCTCTTCATAGCTGCCCTGACTTCCTCCTTGCTAATCCACAGCACTTCCTGATTCACTATCCTCTCATCATCCAGCCTTCTCGCTCTCTCATTTTCTTCATTCATCAGCCCCTCAAAGTGCTCCTTCTACCTCCTCAACACACTCTCCTCACTTGTCAGCACATTTCCCTTTCTATCCTTGATCGCCCTAACCTGCTGCACATCCTTCCCAGCTCGGTCCCTGTGTCTAGCCAATTGGTACAAGTCCTTTTCTCCTTCCTTTGTGTCTAGCCTGGCATACAACTCACCATACGCCTTTTCCTTTTTACAAAGGAAAAGGCTTTCCTAAAAAAAATACAATTAAAAAAAAATGCTGTACTTCCTTTAGGTCCTTGTGTTGCTTTCCTTTGTAAAAGCAAAGTGTAACCTTCAAAATATTACTTGAACCCTGAGAGGAAAGATTATAATTTATAAGATGTGAAAAATCGAATTTTGTTGTTAGTTTGGCCTGAGTGACACAATCATAGTACAACACAACACAACACAACACACACACACACACACACTATATATATATATATATATATGTGTGTGTGTTAGTGTGTCTGTCTAATATTAACTTGTAGTAAAATTGTAATTAATTTTTCAGAAATACTTCAAAACATGGCATCGTGCCACAGTGGTCATAATGAACTGTCAGAAGAGGTCATAGGTTAGCTTTGCTTAACGTGAGAAATGGATGCGTTAGGTGTGATTATATTATAATTTTTAACTCCGTTTTCTTTCATGGGATTCTCTGTTTTCATCGCATCTGGTATCCTCTCCTTCATCTCTCTCCCTACCTGCAATATTTCAACCCTCTCTCCACACACACACACACACACACACACACACACACACACACACACACACACACAGACTAACTCACATGCTCACATGGAATGGGAAGCTATTCCATTAGCACCTCCCACACTCTGCCAAGATCCTGACAGGAAGACAGAGAGAAAGAGAGAGAGAGACTGCTGCGTAACAGTCCTGACAGTGACCCACAGCTGGACGACATCACATACAGCCATATGCTGAAGGGAGGTGTGTGTGTGTGTGTGTGTGTGTGTGTGTGTGTGTGTGTGTGTGTGTGTGTGTGTGTGTGTGTAAGGGTAAGGGGGAATGCCTCATTAGGGAGGACGGTGAGGAATTGTCAGTCCAAAGCCTATGTACTGTGGCAAAGGACATTATTTACTTCATGATTTTTTTTCTTTGGTTTTTATCATTTTCCTTTAGTTTGATATGCGGGTAAATCAAGTCAACCTGGCTGTCTTATCTCTTTTCTCTCATCCATGCACAGAGATAGAGGAATTGATTGAATTATAGCTGGCTAGCTAGACAGATATGTGTGTAAAATGGATATGAAGGCGCATCCTGGCTCCAGGCCACAAGCTTTCACTTTACTTTAAACCGAACTCAGCTTTCACTCTGCTGCCGCTGACTTTCTTTCTAAGTAGTGGGGCGTAATTACAGCAGAGGTACGGCGATATTGCCAGACATTTCATCAATGTTTCGGAATCTTCTTCATTTCTTTCCACTTGTTATCAAAGGTGGCACGAATGTATCCGCTAATAAAGGGACGGGATGATGAAGGGGGCCCCGTTCGCCACGATCACAGGAACTCATGTCCCCAAGCCGGCTCCGTCTATTTGTATTCTTTATGTTGTGTTGTGTTGTGTTTCAGGGTTCTGTTTCGTCTCTCTGTTCCCTTTCTTTCTTTCTCTCTTTCTTTCTTTCTTTTTTTTTTAATTTGACATTGAGATGCTTGTTAAGGGAGCGGATCAAAGACAGCCCCCTCTATCTCTCTATCTGGTCTGTCAGCTTCCCTCAGACAAGGTGGGAGGTGAGATGAGATGTTCGTCACCGTGAACACAGGCGGAGGGGACGAAGACGCGTGGTACATATAGACAGCGACAGACAGAAAGAAAGAAAGAAGGGAGAGGGAAAGGCGTATGCGCATATAAGGAGAGAAGTTGAGAGACAGCCTAATGGCCAAGGTGACTGATACAGACTTGGATAAAGTAAGTTTCTCCAGTGTCAGAGCTGTTACCGAGCCACGGAGAGGCTCCGTGACACAGCCGACACAACATCACTGATAAGACCTGTTACTGTGATGGAGGGATACGCAGAGAGAGACAGAAAGAGAGGGGGGGGGATGAACAGAGAGAAAGAGGGGGAGAGAGTGAGAGAGAAACAGGAATAGAGAGAGAAACAGAGAAAGAGGGAGAGAGAGCGAGAGAGAAAGAGGAACAGAGCGAGGGGGAGAGGGACCGAGAGAGGAAGAGAGAGAGCGAGAGAGAAAAAGGAGCAGAGAGCGAGAAAGAGGAACAGAAGGCAACCGAAAGAGAGAGGAAGAGAGAGCGACAGAGGAAGAGGAATAAAGAGAAATGGAGAGGGAGAGAGAACGAGAGGAGCAGAGAGAGAGGGAGAGCAACAGAGAGAGGGAGCAACAGAGAGAGAGGGGAAGAGAGAGCAACAGAGAGAAAAAGAAACGGAGAAAGAGAGAGGGAGAGAGGAACAGAGCGAAATTGAGAGAGGGAGAGAGTCAAGTCAAGTGTGAAACAGACAGCGAAAGGAAAAGAGAGTGAAACAAAGAGAGAGAGAGAGAGAGCATATACTGGTGTTGAGACAAAGCAAACAAAGATAACCAAGAGAAGAAGAGCGAAACGTGGAGACTGACATGAGAGGCCTACACAGACAGACAGACAGACAGAGAGGTGTGTGTGTGTGTGGGGGGGGGGGGGATGAGAGAACGAGATGAAATACATAAGGACGACTCGGGCACTTCTGCACTGGGAGCGGTCCTATCCTTCACAGTAATGATGATGCTGTAGTTGGTTAAAAAGCTGTATTAGCAGGCTCCCGGTACCGGTGGCGTGTGAGGATGAGAGAGGATGGATGGCTTCTTAAGGAACAGCATACTGATAGACACATTAGCGCGGGGGCCTCGCACCACATATTGTACGGACAGCGAAGGGGTGAAATATTACACAGACAGAGAGAGAGAGCGAGAGAGAGAAAGTGTGAGAGAACGAGACGGACGGATAGAGAGAGAGAGAGAAAAGAAAGATTTAGATGGAATCAATCCCTATTCCCGTTCTGCGGCCGATAAATACTGGAGTACCAACGCCACCAAGGCAAAACATGTCAACAGAAAGACTGTTCTCAGACTGGTTTGCTTTTTAGCTTTATTTGTGACCAAGAAGACTGGTTTGATTTGGGGGGGGGGGAAATAAAAATAACGTCGTCTGTGCCTTTGAAAACGCGTGCGATCATCACTACCTTTGGACTACCCCTAGCTAGCCTCCCAGGTTATCTTGTGTGAAGGGGGGAGAGGAGAGAGCCCCCCTCTTTCCCAGCCGCTCCAATAAGTGCTTTTCAATTACTGCTGTCAGCTGGTAATCATCTAGTGATGAATAGTCTGATATCCAGCCTTTATATTCATCTGCCTTCTTTGTTAGATTGTTCTAGAGGAGGTTGTTTTGTTGTGTCGGGTGTGTGTGTGTGTGTGTGTGTGTGTAAGCGGCGGTGGTGGGTTTTATTTCCAAACTGTGCAGGGTAGATAGGATGAACAGTAAAGCCGATGGCCTTTGGCTCGTGGCGTTTTTGCCTCAGAGCAAAGTAAATGTAAAATGGCTGGCATGTGAAACTGTCTGTTGTCACGCTCAGCAGAAATCAAAGTTGAGGATTCACTTTATTTTATTTAGATATTTGGTGTCACACCCCATTTGGGATAATTTTCCCATTTCTTACTTTTTCAGCCTCTTTTTAAGTGATAATGAGAATACCTATATAGGAAAAACAAGGAGGCAGGTGCACAAACTATCACCAAAGGAGTCTGCACCCCCCCCCCATTCTTTCTTCTCTCTCTCTCTCTCTCTCTCCCCCCTCTCTCTCTCGCTCTCTCTCTCCATCCATCACATCCAGGAGGTGCCACAGGCCACTGACCAAGCCTGTCCTCCTGTCATTAGTCCCCCTGTTCTCTCCACACGATCCATGTGGCTACCCCTGTCTCCTCTCCCCGGCCCGACACCCCATAATAATATCTCTTTCAACCTTCACACCGTGATAAATAGGCCCGCACAGAACAAAAGGAAGAGAGAGCGAGAGAGGGAGAGAGAGAGGGCGAGCAAGAGAGGGCGAGCCAGCAAGGAGTAAAGTTAAGAGGAATTAGGGGTAGTAAATGTAGTGTTTGCAGCGGCGGCCTTGTTGTGATAAAAGATGTGTCATTCTCAGTGTGTGTGACTGTAGTAGTTTGAATAACACACCCCGTTCCTCTCTCCAGCACCACATGTATTCAACATGTTAAACAGCGTGTGTGTGTGTGTGTGTGTGTGTGTGTGTGTGTGTGTGTGTGTGTGTGTGTGTGTGTGTGTGTGTGTGTGTGTGTGTGTGTGTGTGTGTTGGCATTAGAGTCAGCGTGTGTGGAGTGTGTTTGGTTAGTCATCCTGCAGGAGCAGTGCTGAGGGGATAGGAGACATGCAGATGGCTGGTTGTTGTGGACTATATTTCGTGTGCATTTTCTTTTTATTTGTGTTGTAGCAGAAATAAAAGAAGAGACAAAAATCTTCAAAGTCATTTACGGACTTTATTTTCCCATTGCTGCTTTTAAATGTTGGATAGTGAATTGTGGGTTTGGGATTGAAATGGGTCTTGCCAGTTCTGAGGTGGTAGAACTTAGCTCATATTTAGATATTCACCTGCTTTGCATTGCTCTGATATGTTTGACGGACGCATCCCTCAGGAGGAGATGTTTACCTGGCTGTTTTGTTCTATTTTATGTTTTATTTTTATTCATTAGCACATTTTTCAAATATAAAACTAACTATAAGTAAATAATTATGATCTGTACCACTGGGTAAATTTAGAGTCACATAGTGCCAAGAAAAGGATTTACTGCATGTGTGTGTGTGTGTGTGTGTGTGAGAGAGAGAGAGAGAGAGAGAGCGAGAGAGAGAGAGAGAGAGAGAGAGAGAGAGAGAGAGAGAGAGAGAGAGAGAGAGAGAGAGAGAGAGAGAGAGAAAGCATGTGTGTGTTTGAGGAAGAGAGAGAGAAAGAGTGTGTTGTGTGTGTATGCGTGCACGTGTGTGTGTGTGGGGGGGTGTTGGGGGATATGCAAATTCCCAGGAGACATGTTTTGAGTTTAATGTTGAAGTTGTAATTAAAAAGTCTCTCTCCTCTCCTCTGTCAAAATTCTGGGTCTTGTAATAACGCTGTGATTTATTAGCACACCAACAAATTACAGGGTCCCCCCCCCCTTTGCCAGAGATATCTGTTGTGATATTACATTTCAAGAGTTAAGCAAGCAGCTATTGTATTTTGTGTCTTTGTGTGTGCGCGTGTGTGTACTTTTGTGTGCGTGCCTGTGTTTGTGTAGATCTCCAGTTAGGTTAGGTCAATGTGTTGCTGTTTTTAGGCTGATTTTGAAATGGTCATCACACCTGTATCACATCTTGAGATTTACCCTGCATATGTTAGGCAAGGAATTGGACTGACTACTATAAAGACGGTACACCCACTTTCAATATCCTGCAGCGGTAACCATAAATAGTAAATAAATAAACATATAAATATTTTATATATGTGTGTGTGTGTGTATATATATATATATATATATATATACATACACACACACACACACACACACACACACACTATAATAATTTTATATATATAAACTTCATTAAATGAAATACTCAACGGTAGGGAAAGTGCTCAACAAATAAGGAGCAAAATAATCTAGGGATTCAATTCCATTGACAGCTGATGATCGCTTATTCCATGTAACTGGCTCGTACTGTCCATTAAAATTTTTCTTGACTCACTGGATTTTTTATATATATATGGGAACCGTCAGGGCCCTCTAGGATATTCTAAAAATAAAAATAATATCTAAAAAGTCACCAGTTCTAATTTTATTTTATGAATTCATAATTTAACAATCAACATCTGAACAAAATGATTATGAGGAAATAAACCCTTCAAACCTGCCTATTCAGTTTGTGCTGGAATGTGAAGGGTATCAGAATGTTGCGGCTTCTGCAGTTGCTGGGAAGAAAACGCTATGCTGTCGAGAGTAATTTCAAATGACAGTAAATTTGACCAATCCTATCCTCCCTCCCTGTAAATGAGTGGGCTTTATTACCATCGCTAACTTTATGACAAGTCCCGCCCGCTGCGAGGGGGCATGAATGACAAACTGGCGGGGGGGAAAAACCCAAACAAACGCCGATGAACTAGCTAGCTAGTTAGCCTGTTGGTTCACGAGTAACGTTACCGCTAGTGAGGAGGACACCGTTGCGAATTTATTATCCACACCGTTTTCAAGATTAACTTTTAATAAAAAGTTGGAGTTAATCGGCACAGGAAGACCTATACCAGAGCTCAGTTTGGTAGGTTGTCTAAAATCCAGTAGGCCGACGTGCCAGCCGATCTTATTCCGGCCGCCGCTGCCACTATTTTGTATACATGTTAAGGTTTATTTGGTCATTATGCAGAATTACCGGTCAGTCTGTAAATTTAACAAGTCATCGGTTATTTACCGTAACATGTGTGTTTAATAGGCCGCTGTGCCAATCTAATAATATTGTTTTTCGACATTATTGCTATTTGTGGCAGGTGGGCTCACAAACGATCTCCGTTCACTGTCCATGGTTCTGAAGTGCTTGTTGCTAATGCTTGCTTGGCTGTGTGTCTGCTGTCGTGATGTTAGGCTTACGTGACATTTTGTAGGCTTAATGCAGTAGCAGGGGGTGGCTATCATGAGTTTTGCACCCCAGCCTGTTGTCACCATATTCTGCCGAAACGCACACAAAGTGTTGTGTGATGATACGATGATTTGTAAGGAGGATTTGCATTTTGCTTTAGAAATTAGCTGTTTCTGTTTCGACGATAACGCTCATTCTCTGCTTGCTGTTTGCTCGTTGCATTGCCTGGGCTGGACTAGCATCTCAGTGTTGTTTTAGAGCGGGAATTGTAACTTTTGCAGCACTACAGGAGAGGACACGGTAAGCTAGGCTGGTAGTTTACTTTTTTTTCCCCGATGAGGGAAGGGGGGGGTCAGAGGGCCAAGGTTTAAGAGTCACGGTTTGCTGCTGATTTTATATATATGTTTACATTTTAAATCTTCTGATTTTGTTTGTGTGTGCATGACTATCTATCTATCTATCTATCTATCTATCTATCTATCTATCTATCTATCTATCTATCTATCTATCTATCTATCTATCTATCTATCTATCTATCTATCTATCTATCTATCTATCTATCTATCTATCTATCTTCTGCTATTGCTTTTACTAGATATTGCTATCTATTTTTCCATCCCTATGTTGATCTCTACTAACTTGATTCAAGAGTTGCCCTCATGGTGGTGACAGTCAGTGTTTTTTTATCGGAGCAGATTAAAAAATTGTGTGTGTGTGTGTGTGTGTGTGTGTGAGAGAGAGAGAGAGAGAGAGAGAGAGAGAGAGAGAGAGAGAGAGAGAGAGAGAGAGAGAGAGAGAGGAGAGAGAGAGAGAGAGAGAGAGAAAGAGAGAGCAATATCTACCATTATTCAAATATAATAGCTTTGTATTGCTACCTTCTTGTCCTAACCATATCATTCAGCACAGAGATAGATGTGTGTGTGTGTGTGTGTGTGTGTGTGAGAGAGAGAGAGAGAGAGAGAGGGAGAGTGTGTGTGTGTGCATCTAGAATTGTTCAGTTACACATTATAGCACAGAGTAATATCTGCCATGCATACATTATCTATCTGCCTTATTACTCAGGAGTCACGGGCAGAGGAATTAAATTGCAGATCTCCCCGGTTGCGGATGTTTTGAGGGGACTGGACTGGCGCGCCGTCCCCCCAGTCAGAGGTTAAGATAGCAATCAGGACACAACCACAAATGGAGGCCGACATTTTAATATTATTTTAATATTCACAGAGGATGGTAATTGTCAAAGGACAGTCCAGCCCTCGCCACTCTTGCTCATTGTCCTGGTAATTATCTGAAAGGCGACATAGTGGGCTGAAGAGCGGCGAGTGTGAAAAAGGATGGTGGAGCTAGAAGGATGGTTAACTAGCTTACAGGGTGGGTGGGTTGACCACTACGCTTTCTTAACTGGAGCGTCAAGTACTGTAACTGCATCACGGTCTGTACGTGTAATTTATCTGCACCCATTGTCTGGTTGTAGGTTCACATCCATAGCCTTGAGAACAAATCTGCTTTGGCAATTTCATCCCTTCTGTCATAGCAGCTTTAAATGAAATACCCCACTGAACGTGTTTGTCTGTATCTGTGTACCCGTGTACTATTGAATGTCATGTATGTGCATATGTCATATGTAATAGCATCTGTGTACTGATGTTCTACTGAATGTTATGTACAAATGTATGAAGAATGTAGTAGTATCTGCGTTCTCATATCCCATTGAATGCAATGTACGTGCACTATTTGTCCAAATGTATGTGGACACACTTTGTGATAAGTGGATGCATAAAATCAAGCCCACAGTCATGCAGTCTCCACAAACACACATTGGCAGTCAAATAGGTCGAGCTCAGTGACTTTAAACGCATGTCTGCCATAAGATGCCACCTTTCAAACATGTCAGTTTGTTAAATTTCTGCCCTGCTAGATCTGCCCCGGTCAACTTTGAGTCTGTTATTGTGAAGTGGAAACGTCTCGGAGCAACAACAGCTCAGCCGTGAAGCGTTAGGACACACAAGACCACAGAACGGGACCACCAAGTGATGAAATTTAGCAAGTGGAAATCCTCTGTCCTCGGTTCAACACACACTACCGAGTTACAAACTGCCCCTGGAAGCAACGTCAGCACAAGTTCATCTGGAGCTTCATGAAATGGGTCTTCGGGGCCAAGCAGCCACACACAAGCCTAAGATCACCATGCACAATGCTAAGAGTTGCCTGGAGTGGTGTAAAGCACACCGCCATGGGACTCTGGAGTAGTGGAAACACGTTCTCTGGAGTGATGAATCACACTTCCCTATCTGGCAGTCTGACGGATGAATCTGGGTTTGGTGGATGGCAGGAGAACGATACCTGTCTGAATGCATAGTGCCAACTCTAAAGTTTGGTGGAGGAGGAATAGTGGTCTGGGGCTGTTGGTCATGTTTTGGACTAGGCTCCTTAGTTCCTGTGAAGGAAAATCTGAGTACTTCTGTATACAATGACATTTAGAGAATCATGTGCTTCCATCTTTGTGGCAACAGTTTGGGGAAGGCCTTTTCCTGTTTCAGCATGGCAATGTCCCAGTGCACTAAGCCAGGTCCATAAAGACCTGGTTTGCCGAGTTTGGTGTGGAAGAACTTGACTGGCCTGCACAGGGCCATGACCTCAATCCCATCCAACACCTTTGGGGTGAACTGGACCTCCGACTGTGAGCCAGGCCTTCTCCCCAATATCAGTACCCGACCTCACTAGTCTTGGATTTTTCCCCCTTTTTTCTGCCCAATTGCATTTCGCCAATCACCCCACTCTTCCGAGCCATCCCGGTCGCTGCTCCACCCCCTCTGCCGATCCGGGGAGGGCTGCACACTACCACATACCTCCTCTGATACATGTGGAGTCACCAGCTGCTTCTTTTCACCTGACAGTGAGGAGTTTCACCAGGGGACGTACTGCGTAGGAGGATCTCACAATTCCCCCCAGTTCCCCCTCTCCCCGAACAGGTCCCCCGACTGACCAAAGGAGGCGCTAGTGCAGTGACCAGGATACATACCCACCAGACATGGCCTACCCCGTCTTCAGGGACACCCGGCCAAGCCGGAGGTAACACGGGGACCCGAACTGGCGATCCCCATGTTGGTAAGCAATGGAATAGACCACCACGCCACCCGGACACCCCCTCACTAATGCTGTCGTGGCTGAATGGGGGTGAATCCACAAAGCCACGTTTCAAAATCAAGTGCAAAGCCTTCCCAGAAGAGTGGAAGCTGTTGCAGCAGCAAAGGGAGGACCAACTTCATATTAATGTCCATGGTTTTGGAATGAGCTGTTCAACAAGCACACATGGGTGTGATGTTCAGGTGTTCACAAACTTTTGGCCATGAAGCGTATATATGTATGTATGTATATATGTATGGAGTATGTCATAGTCTTTTTATACTGATGTCCCAGTGAATGTCTTGTATGTGTATGATGATATGTAGTAGTATTTGTATACCATCATCCCATTGAATGTTACTGTATATATGTGTATAATAGTATCTGTGTACCCATGTCTCATCGGAATGGTATGTATGTAATAGTACCCGTGTACCCATGTGAAGTTATGGATGTATATGTAATTAATATGGTGGTATACTTGGATTTTAAGGTAAAGATGGTGGCAACAAATTTCTTCATGCTTGACAATAAAAAAATCTACTTTTTTGAGGGGTCTGAAATGGCTGGCCTTGTTTCTGGTACTTTTAGACCCTGTTGAAAAATGTCAAGGGCTCCCTGAAACTCAAAGGGCACACTTTACTAATCTAGATATTGTGTTTTTAATCCCTTTTTTGTTAATGTGCCCTGCTTCTCCCTCTGACAGTACAGTGTTGTTTTTCATCAAATTCTGTGATGGTTTTTATTCACAACTACTACATATAAAATGATTCCCAAAGGGGAAACTTGGCAGACTTGGCAGCCAATCTGGACAAAATTGTCCTATCTATCTATCTGTCTGTCTGTCTATCTGTCTGTCTCTCCGTTTGTTCGTCCGTCCGTCTGTCCGTCTATCTATCTATCTATCTATCTATCTATCTATCTATCTATCTATCTATCTATCTATCTATCTCTCTCTCTCTCTCTCTCTCTCTCTCTCTCTCTCTCTCTCTCTCTCTCTCTCTCTCTCTCTCTCTCTCTCTCTCTCTCTCTCTCTCTCTCTCTCTCTCTGTCTATGTGTCTGTCTGTCTGTCTGTCTGTCTGTCTGTCTATCTATTTCTCCAGAGGCTTTGAGAGGAAAGAATGATTGGATGACTTTTCAAGCTCTACAACCTGATAAGACATCAACAACATCTAAAAAAGCAAGAAATTGAAAGGAAAATAAAGGGTGTGGACACCAAAATAGCATGCCTGCTCTGCATGCTCCATGCTGTTATGCATCAATCTATCAGCCAGCCTTAATACAATTCAGATTATACACACACACACACACACACACACAAACACACACACACACACACACACACACACACACACACACACACACACACACACACACACACACACACACACAAATCAGATATGGAGCTAAGGTGTAAGAAACGTTGAAGGGTGTAGCAGAGACATCGGTGACCTTTTCAATCTGTGCTGGACGCCTTAATTTGGCAGTGAATCCATCTCAGCAAACTGGTTTGATGGACGATACCTCGAAACCCGACCCGTGCCACTCAGATCTACTGCCAGGCCATCGCAAATGTATGCAGATTACGTTAGTTCACTTTGATACCACTGCTTTCTTTTTCCGATTTTTCATCAGTTGCCTGCAAGTACGTATATGCGACAGTGTTTAACCTGGGAAACACTTTAGTCCAATCAGAATCAAAATCAATCTGTTTTGCTTGTCAGGTACGTTTTTACATTACATGGAGTTTCCTTCGATACGTTGCCCACTGCGACCCGAAGACATGAAACCAAGTGTAAGGGAACAAATTGAGAGTTAATATGGGTTACGATACATTTGAAATGAAAGGCAATGAGGTAAATAAAAGGTAATTGTGAATATGTATGTAAAGTGATAGTAGAATACTAGATCTATATGTGTGCAAAACTTTATGCTAGTAGTAGAAAATGTGCATAAAGTCCATCATATACGTATATATGTGTGTGTGTGTCTATATAGATTTATGAGGACTATGACAAATTTACAGTTTTAGTAGTCACAGTATTCAGACTACACAGTGTAAAAACACTGAGGATACTAGACTCAGTTAACATAACATGCAAGGGATGTCCGTATATCATATAACCTACCATTACTATTGAAAATGCATGAGCTTTTGTCTTTCACAACCCTGGACTAAGGGGCTGTATTGGAATATTGGTTTCACTTCTTGGAAGTTATTTTTATTTTTATTTTTTGTTTTCATTTACTGTTAAATAGATTTTGTTTCTCTGCTGGTGCTACAGAAGGTGATGAGGACATTTTATTTTTTATGCTTGCCTTTTTTTTAGGCTTTGTAAAATGTGTTCTTAGTAAAGTTGACATATAGAATGTTGTTACTTGATTCACTGTTTATTCTTGTTTTTACACTTGCTTTAATTACATCCTTCTCACAAAAAGCCATATTCTTAAGCATCTATTCTCAATGGCAGACAAAAAGTAGGCAAGAGAAGTATCTGTTTGTGTGTTTGTCTGTTGGACAAAATAATGATGCATAGCCTACCCAAGGTTGCTTTGTACATAAACATAAAGGGCATTTACACACACACACACACACACACACACACACACACACACACACACACACACACACACACACACACACACACACACACACACACACACACACACACAGTATTGGGTCTGGCGCTCCGTCACGCGTCTCCAAGCACAGTGCTGGTTAATTACCCACACCATTAATTTATTGCTCTCGTTTATTTGTTGCTTATTAGCTCTTCAGTGAAAGAGAGAACACACTCGAAAAAAGCCAGCACTATCCAGCCCCCCCCACACACACACACACACATACATACACACAGTCTGTGCAGTAAGTGAGTGTTTAATTACAGTGTAACCCACTCCAGAGCCCAGCAGGGAGCATATGTGTGGGGAGGCTTGTGATAATAGAAACGCACACACACACACACACAATAACACAAAGAAATAAGAAATGGTGTGAAATATCATAATGTATTATCACTGCAAAGATAGACATTTTTAGGTTGTGTGACGCGATGATGGGTGCACATAGAAGGTTGCACAGTAGCTCAATGCAGCCTTGGCTTTAGTTTCAATCAAATCAATTCACATAGACAAATGTATGCACACATACAATAAGTGACGCAAGCATCATACTGAATTTGTTTCAATGGATATTTGTTCATCATGGTGCATACATTGTCCAGACTGGGTGCAGCACAGCATTGGTGCCATGCTCAAGTGCACAACATCTGCATTTGGGATTCTGATACAAGCAAATCAGGAAAACCCAACCAGTCCTGGGATTACAACTAGCAACCCTCTGGTTACTTTTTTGACTAATAATAATAATAACGATAACACATTTTATTTGTGTACACCTCTCAGAGCACCCAAGGACACCTTACAGAACAGTAAAAAAAAACAAGCAGCATTGTATCAGACAGCATAAAATCAAAACAAAGCAGTGTAGACAATAAAAAGTTAATACAACAGATAAGTATAAAATCATCATCAGCACAAAACTCAATGAAGCGTGGATCAGACTGAATATGCCAGTTTGAAAAGGTACATTTTGAGGTGGGATTTGAAGGTTGAAAGAGAGTCAATGTTGCGAATGTCTCGTGGGAGAGAGTTCCATAGGTGGGGGGCAGAATGACTGAAGGCTCTAGACCCCATGGTAGTCAAGCAGGCCAATGGTGTAGTGAGTTGGAGAGCAGAAGAGTATGTGAGAGTACGGCAGGGTGTGTGGATATGAAGGAGCTCGGTTATTTAGGGTCTTAAAGGTGAGAAGCAGGATCTTGGAAGTCAATACGGTATTTAACAGGGAGCCAATGGAGTTGCTGACGAACAGGAGTGATATGATCTATGGAAGGAGTTCTGGTAATGATACAGACAGCTGAATTCTGGACCAATTGAAGTTTATGAAGACACTTGAGAGGAAGACCAAAGAGGATAGAATTGCAGTAGTCAATACGGGATGTAACCAGGGTGTGAATGAGTATGGCGGTGCTGTTAGGTGTAAGTGATGGGCGAAGATGACTAATATTGCATAGGTGGAAGTATGCAGACCGAGTAACATTGTTGATGTGAGCTTCAAAAGATAATGTGCTGTCCAAGATGACACCCAGACTCTTAACCTGAGGTGATGGAGGAACTAAAGAAATGTCAATAATTAAAGAAAATCTGTCAGGTTTAGCCAAAGTAGATTTAGTACCTACTAGGAGGACCTCAGTTTTATCAAGTTTGAGGAATTTCTAGTAAGCAGTCAAAAAGAGAAGTGGGTGGAAGAGTGAAGGTAGGCTTGCTGGATAGAGCGGGCTGGGTGTCATCCGCATAGCAGTGAAATTGAATGCCAGATTTCCTGAAAATGTGGCCAAGAGGTAATAAGTAAATAATGAATAGGAGGGGTTCCAATATAGAGCCCTGGGGAATACCGGTAGTAACAGGAAAGGACTGTGATCTCAAATTTTTAAGTTGGACAAGCTGAGTGCAGCCAGAGATACTATGATCTAAACCAGTCAAGGGGGGTGCCAGTTATTCCAATGGAAAATAATCCCTCTAGGAGGATGTTATGTGAGATGGTATCAAAGGCTGCACTCAGGTCAAGAGGGACAAGTAGATACTAGATACTAAGAGAACAATTTGAATGGATGTTGCCAGAGAGTGGAAGCCCTGAGATTATTTTGGGTGTGTGTTTGTGTGTGTGCGTGTGTGCGTGCGTGCATGCGTGAGTGCGAGGGAGAGAGAAAGGCGCCAATGTAATCTAGAAAAATTGTGAGCTGTGTGTTTATGGGTACACATTTCCATCTCTTTCTTATTAAGAGGTTTTAACCTGGTTGCTCTCATATGAGGAGCACACCAACTGAAGATTTTTTTATTGAAACATTGAAGAAAGCAAATGTTATAAAACCTGACTAAATATTTTTAGGTACAGCTGAAACCTTGTTTAGTTCTGCTGGGTTTTTTTTTTCTATTGAGGTTCATCCTACTATTTTGTAGTTGTGAGCGATAAAGACAAATTTCATAAATACAGCTTGCTTTGCACAAGCATCTCACTGGGGTCAGGGCTGCCTTGTCTCTTCTTCATGTTTGGCCTTGAGATGAAGTAACTGTCATATTTGTTTAGCCATCATCAGACAACAACCATGAGATAATTGCATCATTTTAAATTCACGTTTTTTGTTTGTTTGCGTTAATGCCTCCTGTTGAAATACTACTGTCCTTTGAGAAAGGCAATCTCTTCTGTGGATGGATCAAATGGGTGCTATGTTAATCCAATGCCTGGTATCAAGCAATAACTTTTGATGGCAAGAGTCTTGAACACACACACACACACACACACACACACACACACACACACACAGACGTGGTTATGCATTGAAAAGTCAGTTGACACCTACACAAAGACATGGGAGGGAGAAAAACAGCAGATAACTGAATGGAGAGATCGGACAGGGGCTGAAAAAGAAGATTGAAATCATTAGGATGCAAATGAGAAGGAACGATTAGCATGCGTATGAAGAGATTGAAAAAGATACTGTAAGAAAAGGCAAAGAGAAAGAGATTGACTCATCTCTCCTTTGACAGGACCCTGCACCAGGGGAAAATCAATGGACGGGCGTTTAATTTTTTATGGGGGTACCAAATTATGACATCAAAAGTTAGTATCTTCAATGCTTTTTAGAACTTTCTGTACTTAATACTTTCTATAAGACAACCTACCATTACCATTGTTGTGATTTCATGACATATGGTAATGCGGTAGCAGTCTGTGCATTTTAGACAAAACATTCACTTGCCTGGAAAGAAGAAGAAGAAGAGAAAAGGCGGTTACTCGAGGTCGAGTATGACTGCCCTCCCTCTGGGTCCTCAGGTGGGTGTAGAGACCAATCCTGGAGCCACATAATGAGAGGACGTCTGTGCATGACAGCTTTTTACGAGGAGTGGCTGATACGCCTGCTGCCACCACACGGTCCTTGGCAGGGGGTGGCCAGAGTCCAATGGCATGGAGAACCAAGACAACACGGGACCACCCTCTGTTGCAGCCTTCATCCACCTTCACTGCCGTTGTGACTTTAGACATCTTCCACCAGTTCCGCCATTGAGGTCTTTGTTGGATCGCACTTTGTCTGAAACCTCCCTCTTGACCTGTCCGCCTTGGGTGACCCTACCAGGAGCCAAGCTCCGGACAGCGTAGCTCTTGGGATCATTGGTACACGCAAGCTTCTCCGCCACGGCAAGGTGGCGATCCAGGAGAAGCTTGCACAGAGAACGGACCATGTCACCATACAGGTCTATAGGATACAGTGACACTGTCGTTGACTACATTTTCAGCTGCAGCAAGTTAAACAATCACAATTTAGGGCGCCATTGTTTTGCATAATTATTACTGATGACAATTAACAATTGCTATCAGTTACTAGCTAACTAACTACAAACTAATTACAGATACTATTTAAGTTAAGGTTTAGCTCACTAATATTAACCTGACTGGTCCATTTTTTCCTGCCTGGTTGGGTATCGTTTATTTTTTAAGACACAAGATACTCATGTTGGCGAAGGCCAGCTACAACGTGATATGGCAACCCAATCAGGGTGAGATCAAAATCTGATTGGCTAAAGAAAGCAACAATCACAATAACATCCCCATTCCATTACACAGCGGAAGGATTCCATGCAAATTATGTAGGTGGATGTCAGATTCGCCTGGAGACTAAACGGGAAAAAAATCTGGATAACAGTATAATGTTTTAGACACGAACGGTAATGAAATAGGGTGAGAGGGGAACCCTGTTTAAAAGTGTTAATCAAATGTCTTTCAATTGGCAATGGATTGCACTTAATAATACATGTCAGGTCTAAACACGTATATATAAATACATCTTGAAATAAAGAAAAAATGTAAATGCCAGAAGAGAGAGAGCTGTGTAATTTGATATGCAAACTCTATGGGTGGGGCATAGTAGCTCTGTGCAGGGACCCCATAAGCCCCGCTCACGGTACTGGAATGCTTTTCAGCAGAGCTTTCACAATAAAAGCCCGGGTTTTCAGACATTCATTGCCAAAGACTGGCTTAAAGGAAAGAGTGAATTTAACAGTGACGGATCGTAATGCTACTAAATAAATTTGTTTCATCCTGGGTCTCATCTTTCTGTCTAAACAGTTTCATACAGTTTTATGTGCAAAATTTTAGGACAAGAGTCAAGGTTTATCAAATTTCTCAGGGCCGCAGTCCAGAATGTGTCCAAAATTTACCGTCCAGAATTTATGTGGCCCTCTATATGTTATTCCCATAGACATATTTTCTGTGGTGTTGGACCTGCTGCACATAAAAAGTCAAGATATATTTAAACATTTTTGTCTTCCAATGCAGACTGTTACACAGTGTAAACATACATTTTACAGCCTCCAAATGAGCATGTAACCAATGTTAAGCAGTCCCATACTGTCAGCTCTTATAACAAAAGCACATACATTTTCACAGAGTAAAAAAAAAAACCTCACTCTCAGACCGACTTTCTCTCTTTCTCACTTTGTCATTCTTTTTCTCCCACCATCCATCGGTTAATCTCTCTCTTCTTAATTCACCATCCACTCTCCCCCCATATCTCTCTCTTACGCTCTGTCTCTTATTTACTCCGTCTCTCTGCCCATCTTAAGGCGTAAATGGACAGAGGGACTAAGAAAGGAAGCTCTCTCCTGCTTTCCAAAGGCGTTGAGTCTCTCCATAAACTAGAAATATGTAGTGGCTTGCACCAAAGCATGGCCAAATAAAATCTAGCCAAGTGTCTTCCATGGACCCAATCCATCCACATCATAAAAAAATCACTCTTTATTTGTGCTTTCAGTCCGTCAGTCTGTTGGCCATTTGGGTTGTCTTAGGCACTGGGATATCTCACGTCTTCATAAATCCTATCTTTCGCTCGCTCGCTCTCTCTCTCTCTCTCTCTCTCTCTCTCTCTCTCTCTCTCTCTCTCTCTCTCTCTCTCTCTCTCTCTCTCTCTCTCTCTCTATATGTCCCTCCCTTTCTCTCTCGACTCGGCGTTGAGCGTTTCATGCCGCATCATCCCAGATTTATTTCCAAATATACTGCTGTGAAATGTACTGTGCGTCTTGTTGTTTTGAGGAGGGATTTACTCCCCGTTGGGAAGAGTTATGTACACCCGGGCGTTTTACACCCTGACTCGGGGTGACGGGGGTGTTCCCCACATATTTTACCCTGGCTCTCCACCTAATCCACATATCAATCTAGAGCCGGCTGAGAAACGCGTTTACACCAGGGGTGGGGGTGGGGGGGTGGGGGGAAGGGATCTCCTGCAGAGTGAACCTTGAAAAGGAAATGCGGCTGTGAGTTTGCTCGAATTTTCCAAAGTTAATGCTTTTGAACGGATTTATGAATGCACTTAAATGGGTTAAGGGAGGTGGCGTTTTAATTGGGATTCTGCAGCTTTCGCTGGTACCGAATGAGCCGGGATATATGCATTTTTTGTATTGTTTTCAATCTTTTTTTGTTGTTACTATATTCTATTTGTATTATTGATGACTTGATTAGCAACATAGCATCATTGCTCTAGAATCAATATCCATGGATATTGATTATGGATATCTGGATATCTTTTTTTAAGGAGAGCAAACTGTCCGCTCCTATAACTTGACCATCGTTGCTTTGCCAGTAAATCTCATCTTCTGTTGGTTTGCATCCCCCTGGTATGACCGTTACACATCCCACAATGCACGAGCAAATGGGACTAGCACTTTTACACTAACATGCACACTCATACACACGTGCACATCCACCCACACACACACACACACACACACACACACACACACACATAACACTTCTTATCTGTGACCTTTGGTATTTGCTGGGTAAAGGGTAGAGCCTGCACATTAGTGAGGGGTCCTGGTGGGGCTGTTTTCTCAAGGCCTGGAGCTACAGTGCAACACACACACACACACACACACACACACACACACACACACAGATGCAACACAGCACTTAGATACAAATGAAATTTACAAATTTCATTTTCTAATCCTGCAATAACTTGCCTCTGAGCAGGGCACCATGTTTCTCTTGGTTCAAACACCTTCGGTTATCTTTTTAATCTTTTAAGACACTTACTTTGATAACATTTTGGAAAACCCTCTCACGTTTGCACTGAAGCATGTATTCACCACTGGCTTACCAGTCGCCCCCCCCCCCCCCAAAACAAAGTCTTTATATCCATAACTGGAAAGATTCATCTGGAAAAGTCTGAATGACAGCTTCATGAAAAACAACAACAACAAGCAAACAGGCGTCCGGGTAGCGTAGCGGTCGATTCCATTGCCTGCCAACATGGGGATCGCTGGTTTGAATCCATGTTACCTCCGGCTTGGTCGGGCGGCCCTACAGACACAATTGGCCGTGTCTGGGGATGGGAAGCCGGATGCGGGTATGTGTCCTGGTCGCTACACTATCGCGTCCGCTGGTTGGTCGGGATGCCTGTTCGGGGGGGGATAGCGTGATCCTCCTACGTGCTATGTCCCCCTGGTGAAACTCCTCACTGTCAGGTGAAAAGAAGTGGCTGGCGACTCCACATGTATCGGAGGAGGCATGTGGTAGTCTACAGCCCTCCCCGGATCGGCAGAGGTGGGTAATTGGCTAAGTACAATTGGGGAGAAAAAAGGGGGGAACAAACAACACGGGAAATCAACCCTCAAAGAAGACTTGTTATGCTTTAGTTAGTGTATGAGCTGTAGGTTGAATGTTCAGATGTAGGTTCTACCTGACCATGCTGACAAAGATGTGATTTGTCACCATCACTGTCACACCCCTCAGGAACAAAATGAATCTGAGTCTCAATGCATGCAGTTTTTTTTTTGTTTTTTTTTTTAATAAATATCTTGACTCACTACATCAGGCTCATATAGAAAGATTTGTGGTTGGCTGTGTGTGTGTGTGTGTGTGTGTGTGTGTGTGTGTGTGTGTGTGTGTGTGTGTGTGTGTGATAGGTAGACAGACAGGCAGACAGACGGAGAGAGAGAAAGAGAGACAGACAGACAGACAAAGAGAGTCAGTTGAGATACTCCTGCATTAAATCTACCTGTTTCAGTGTTTTTGTTTCTAACACACACACACACACACACACACACACACACACACACACACACACACACACACACAAAAGCAACCATGTCTGGTGCTGTGAGATGGGGCCAGAGGCTTCTGGGTACTGCAGACGTGTCTTTCGCCTGTGTCCGCTGTAAAGGTGATCGCTCTCATTTCCTCCACGTCCTCCTTCCTCTCTTCCTTCTTCCTGCTTTTACCTGTTCCTCTGTAGTTCATTTTACAGCTTGGTGTTGTTTATCTCTTTCATGTTGTTTGTTTGTTTGTTCTTGTTCTTCTCCAAGGTACCTCTCTCTCTCTCTCTCTCTCTCTCTCTCTCTCTCTCTCTCTCTCTCTCTCTCTCTCTCTCTCTCTCTGTCTAGCTGTCTGTCTCTCCTTCATCTCTCTCTCTCTCGCTCTCCACTTCATGTCAACTGCCCTAACACCTTTCTCCATCTCGCCATCTATTTCTCCTTCTGTGATGCGCTCATCTTAATCACATACCTTTTCTCATTTTGGCTTCCTATTGGGCCATCTAATTTATTCCCCTCCTTCACCTCTCTCCTTTTCCTCACCCCCCGACTGTCTATCGCTTTCCTTCCGCCCCATCTACCTTTTTCTTATTTCTCTTCCTCCTTGCCCCCCCCCCCCGTCCACAGTCTCTGTGCATCTCTCTCTCTCCCTCTCTCTCTCTCTCTCTCTCTCTCTCTCTCTCTCTCTCTCTCTCTCTCTCTCTCTCTCTCTCTCTGCGGGCAGTGAGTGGGGGCTCTATGTTAATGACAGTTGACAGATAGCTGAAGGGTGCAGGCTGCTCCCTGTCAGCTCTGTTTTGGACTCATAATTATTTCACCAGTGTCACGTCACTGTCACCCTCTCTCGCTTAACACTGTCACACACACACACACACGCACACACACACACACCTCTCCTTAAGGCTCAGCAGGCAGATGGGGACACTGCATGTGTGTGTATGTGTGTGTGTGTGTGTGTGTGTGTGTGTCTGGAAGCAGGCGTTGGGAGGTTGTTAGTCAACCTCACTGTTAGCCATTCCCCTGCCAAGACAACCAACGCAGCCACACGGCAACTGTCGCTGCGTGCTCATCTCCGTGGTAACAAACCAGGAAGCCTCGTGGCAGTCTGTCGGCGTGGTGAAAGGTGAAACCCAAATAAGATTTGGCCAATTTGTTCTACAGCGGGCAAGAGATGCACACAGAGCTCCACATGGGCTTGACTCGGAGACAGAGGAACATGTAAATATAGTTGATTCAATTGAAATGTGTATGTTAATGCTTAAAAAAAAATCACGTGGAAGCTACTGTATATAATGACTGGTGATAAGAGGTTTAAAAGTTGAATTACTCAAGACATCAATGCATAGATGTTACAGTTATCATACAGTAAACATTTACTGTTGAAATAACTAAATTATTTGATGATTTCATGACTGTAAGCTTTGATAATTATCTAGTTAAAACAGCAACACCAATAATAATATTAATAATAATAATAATACTAATCTACTACTACTTTCGGCTGCTCCCGTTAGGGGTCGTCACAGCGGATCATCCGTTTCCATAATAATAATAATAATGATAATAATAATAATAATAATTGTCCTCTAGTTTGGGCACAGGGTTATCCAGTTGAAGCGTGTCTATGTACACTATATTATTCAAAGATACTTAAAAATATATGAGTAGACTAAGGATCAAACCCAGGCTCTTTGGTTGTTGAATTAAATAATAATAATAATAATAATAGTAATAATAATAATAATGATGATGATGATGAAAGATAAACTATCACATTTCCTTAAAGTGGAATGTTGTGACAAGTTATCTTGAAATAACGAAACAATAATAAGTAAAGATCGGCAAGGCTTGCAAAAAATTGTCCAACAACAGACACACAGAGGAACACACTGGGTTGGGAGGAACTAAAGGGGAGGAGCGGGAAAGAAATGGAGTGTGTGCATCAGAGAGAGAGAGAGAGAGAGACACACACACACACACACACACACACACACACACACACACACACACACACACATAACAAAGAGGACAGGATGTCTGTCTGTGTGTTAGAGAAGTGAAGTGTGTGAGGCTAATGTGAAAGAGAAAGACTGAAATAAGGATGAGGTGGGGAGAGAGAGGAGAGGAGAGAGAGAGGCAATCAATGGTTTTAAAAAATAATGCAGCCTTTTGTATTCGCTGGCACACTTGCCCTGCGTCACCACAAGAATTGTCTCGTGCACCCACAAGTGTAAACATACACACACATGCGCACACACACACACACACACACACGCACACACACACACACACACACACACACACACACACACACACACACACACACGCACGCTGAGACAGCCAGATGGGCTCGGGCGCCCTCATAGCTCTCTCTGTGACACGGCCTAATGTTTACACACCTTCCTCTGTCTCCTTACCTTTGTCTCAGTCATTCTCTCTCTTAATTCTTCCTCCACCTCTCTCTCTCTCTCGCTCGCTCATTCTGTCATCCTCTTCACTCTCTCTACCCCTTTCTCATCTACCCCCCCCCACAGCCCGCTCTCTTCTTCTCTGTCTCTCACACTTTGCCAGCCACAACCACCCAGTCACTCATACCTAATCTACTGTGTCCACCTCTCACACCCAACCCACTCTTTCTATCTCTCCATTTATCTCTCCGTCCACCTCCCACTCCATCTTCCGTAGACTACTCCACCTCAACACCAATCCCTCTCTTTCTCATACTCTGTCACACTCTTTTCCCCTCCACCCCCTCCCTCTCTCTCTCTCTCTCTCTCGCTCTCCCTCTCGCTCTCTCCCTCCTCTCAAGCCTCACTTACTTCTCCTTTTCCTCTTTCTCTATTTAGCTCTCACTCGGCCCGTCGTCTTCCCTGCAAAAATGTGAGGGTGATTTCGTGGTTGGCTGCCAACCTGCCTGCCATTGTCTTGGATTATCATACCTTCAGTGATTTGAGCAGGTAATTAAAAAGAAAAGAAAGAAATAAGAAAGAAAGATTCAAAGATAAGAATACATGTCTGAGATGCCACTCGGATCTGCGGCGTGCTTCAGACAAAGCGCTGTTTGTGGCGTCTGAAGACTACGCCCACTTCCTGCAGTGATTGGCCAGGTGTGTTTAGGTGTGGAGGTGGGTGGGGTTTCAAGCAGTCTGCAAATTCTGTTCTGTTCATTATTCACACAGCTGCTTCTGTTGTGTTCACCACTAACCATGAAGAGCTTGGCGGGAAAACCGAGCACTTTTGCCTTTATCTGCATTGCTTGACTCTTGGCGTTACAGTTACAAAGACTTCCTGTCTTTAATCCTACTCTTCTCCAACTGTAAGCTTCTTGCACCACCTTCACTCCGTCTTTAGCCCCTTGGAAAAGGTTTGAGTGAATATACTGCCTGACCTGGCCGAACAATGTTATTTATTCGGTAACTTTAGGGTTAAGGTTAGGTAGGTAGTGGTTAAATTAAGTTTTAGTGTTAAGATTAGGCAGTGGTCACTGAGCGTTCCTATTCTATTGAACAGTTTTATAGGCAGTTAAATTAGGAGCCAATACAGAACAGCAGTTAGGTGGTTGACCAATGGTAATTGCTGGATCATTTGAAGCAAATACTTCTGGAGATTTTCCAGAACTGCATCCGGCTAAAATTAAGACCTGACTGTGACTCTGCATGGAATTGGTTGTTGTACTCCTAAATCTGACGCCAAAATAGGTAGTATCATCTTCCCTTCTCATTATCCACAGTAATGTAGATTTGTTTAGTGAAAATTATTATCAGTCAATAACTATTTGTTCCCAGTGGGACAAGTGGTTATGCAGCGGTGGGACACATACATTTAGCACACATAAAAAACAGCACACGTAAACACAACACTAATGCAAAAAAAACAAAAAAAAAACAAAAAAAAACAAATACACAGTAAAATACATTAAAAAAAACAATAAGTAAAACCATTATGCATTATACCATTGTGGCCACGGTATCACTGTCGGGTGGGTTGTACCAGGTGAGGTTTCATTTCCTGCTACGTTTGTGGATTTGCTGGCAGTCAGTGTTTAATGGTGGGTTGTACGAAGATTTGGCAAATTTTTCATGGGCGCTACCCACATACTCAGCTCTGCTGCTCATCCCACAAATGCATGTTCCTTACAAATATGCCACCATTTACAAGGGAAATAAACAGGCTTTCCAACGGTATAAGATTTATTGCCAAGAAGCAGTTACAGCAAAGAAATAATCTACCAAACACACATTTCCTTACCTTTTGTGCTAAGTATATATATATATATATACATATATATATATATATATATATATATATATATACACACTACCGTTCAAAAGTTTGGGATCACCCAAACAATTTTGTGTTTTCCATGAAAAGTCACACTTATTCACCACCATATGTTGTGAAATGAATAGAAAATAGAGTCAAGACATTGACAAGGTTAGAAATAATGATTTGTATTTAAAATAAGATTTTTTTTACATCAAACTTTGCTTTCGTCAAAGAATCCTCCATTTGCAGCAATTACAGCATTGCAGACCTTTGGCCTTCTAGCTGTTAATTTGTTGAGGTAATCTGGAGAAATTGCACCCCACGCTTCCAGAAGCAGCTCCCACAAGTTGGATTGGTTGGATGGGCACTTCTTGCGTACCATACGGTCAAGCTGCTCCCACAACAGCTCAATGGGGTTCAGATCTGGTGACTGCGCTGGCCACTCCATTACCGATAGAATACCAGCTGCCTGCTTCTGCTCTAAATAGTTCTTGCACAATTTGGAGGTGTGTTTAGGGTCATTGTCCTGTTGTAGGATGAAATTGGCTCCAATCAAGCGCTGTCCACTGGGTATGGCATGGCGTTGCAAAATGGAGTGATAGCCTTCCTTATTCAGAATCCCTTTTACCCTGTACAAATCTCCCACCTTACCAGCACCAAAGCAACCCCAGACCATCACATTACCTCCACCATGCTTAACAGATGGCGTCAGGCATTCTTCCAGCATCTTTTCATTTGTTCTGCGTCTCACAAACGTTCTTCTTTGTGATCCAAACACCTCAAACTTGGATTCATCCGTCCACAACACTTTTTTCCAGTCTTCCTCTGTCCAATGTCTGTGTTCTTTTGCCATCTTAATCTTTTTCTTTTATTGGTCAGTCTCAGATATGGCTTTTTCTTTGCCACTCTGCCCTGAAGCCCAGAATCCCGCAGCCGCCTCTTCACTGTAGATGTTGACACTGGTGTTTTGCGGGTACTATTTAATGAAGATGCCAGTTGGGGACCTGTGAGGCGTCTGTTTCTCAAACTAGAGACTCTAATGTACTTATCTTCTTGCTCAGTTGTGCAACGCGGCCTCCCACTTCTTTTTCTACTCTGGTTAGAGCCTGTTTGTGCTGTCCTCTGAAGGGAGTAGTACACACCGGTGTAGGAAATCTTCAATTTCTTAGCAATTTCTCGCATGGAATAGCCTTCATTTCTAAGAACAAGAATAGACTGTCGAGTTTCAGATGAAAGTTCTCTTTTTCTGGCCATTTTGAGCGTTTAATTGACCCCACAAATGTGATGCTCCAGAAACTCAATCTGCTCAAAGGAAGGTCAGTTTTGTAGCTTCTGTAACGAGCTAAACTGTTTTCAGATGTGTGAACATGATTGCACAAGGGTTTTCTAATCATCAATTAGCCTTCTGAGCCAATGAGCAAACACATTGTACCATTAGAACACTGGAGTGATAGTTGCTTGAAATGGGCCTCTATACACCTATGTAGATATTGCACCAAAAACCAGACATTTGCAGCTAGAATAGTCATTTACCACATTAGCAATGTATAGAGTGTATTTCTTTAAAGTTAAGACTAGTTTAAAGTTATCTTCATTGAAAAGTACAGTGCTTTTCCTTCAAAAATATGGACATTTCAATGTGATCCCAAACTTTTGAACGGTAGTGTATATATATAAAAATTTGAATATAGAGTATTTTTAAATAGCTGTTTCATTGCTTAAATTGTGCATGTAAAACCTGTTAAGCTCTTGTGCCAGAACGTGATCTGAAGTGAACCCTCCTAGTGTCACTCTTTTCTTCACATTATCAGTTAGCCCAACCATACTGTCCCAGGTTGAGCCCAAATTATTATTACTTAGCTTGTCTTGTTTGTAGCATAGTTTAGCCCTCCTAATTTCCTGTTTGATCTTGTTTTCTGCAGACATAAGCTCATGAAGATTTCCCTGTTTAAAAGCCTGTTTCTTCTTATTTAATAATACTTGAAGGTGTGTGCTAACTCATGGTTTACTATTGGGGTAGACCTCAACTGTCTTTACAGGAGTGACATTGTCCTCACAGTATGATATCCAGGGACTGACCACGTCCGTGAGTTCATCAATGTCACCAGAGGATTCAGTGAACTCCTCCCAGGCTGTGCTGTCCAGACAGCGTTGCAGTGTCAAGGGGGCTTCCTCTGACCACATTTTAATGTTTCTAATGGGCATTTCCCCCTTCTGAAGACATGCAGGGCATGATGGAACCAGATATAAACAACTGTGATCCACAGAGCTCAGCGGAGGGAGTGGAATAGGCATTTTTAAGAGAGCCATATCACCGGTCAAAGATCTTGTCTTTCCTGGTGGGGCAAGATATACTGGTGAAAGCTCCTGAGGGTTTTCTCCAGTGAACAGTGATTGAAGTCACCCAAAATTAGATTAGGAGCATCTGGAGATTGCAACTGTAGTCTCTGCACAGTTTGAAAAATTAGCTCAGAGGTGTTATTCTAATTAGCCTTTGGATGGATAGAAACCAAATACACAAAGATCTGTGGAAATTCCCATGGCAAATAAAATGGATGAATAGACACCGAAAGCAGTTCGACATCTTTGTTACATAGTCTCTCTCTCTCTCACGGGAACAGTTTTACACCAGCGTTCATTTGCATAGAGTCATACCCCACCGCCACATGACTTGCCAGTGGTCGGGGACTCCCGGTCTGTGCAAAGCGGAGCCCCCATACCCGTTTATTGCCACGTCTTCATCGGAGTCCATCTCCACGAGCCATGTCTCGGTGAAAGCCAGGAAACAGGCATCTTTGAACTCATGTTGGTGGCAGACAAGAGCCCGGAGTTCCTTAGTCTTACTGCGGAGGGGCCGGGCATTAGCTGGGATAATGAAAGGCAAGGGGATTCGAGACAAGGGTTGCTCTCTTGTGCGTTCCCGCACCCCTCCTCCCCTACCCTGCACCCTCGGATTACATTGAGGTGCTCTGGTGTAGCCACCTTTGCTGTGGCCGTGGACATGTCCCTCCAAGATAAGAAAAACTAGGTCCGTAGGTGGTCTGTAACTGACAGGGTTGTTGAGTGAGCAGCATGTTCCTGGTGTGCTGCATCTTGTTGGGTTCAGGTGCAGTGAGCAACCCTTCAAGCAGGTGCCACTCTGATGCCAACGCCCCCAAAATGAAAAGCACAGTCCAAACCATGTTATTGACTAATACCACGATTTAAGCAATCAGTGTGTAGTTGAGGGTCTACAGGTCAGTACAGACAACGGCAAACTGAGCAAACTTAACAAGATAGCACAAACTTGTTGAAACAGACCAACAGCCCCCCCATTGCTGCCGGTCGCTGCATATGCATGTGCCCAAATATTCACCACATACTCTAATAAAACATAAGACGGTAATTTACAGACGCAATAAAACTGAAGTAAAAAGCACAGGTAGAGTCGTACAGACGTGAACGAGCATCCATAAATGTGAATACTGACACACTAGCATACAAACCCTTGCACAAGCACACAACCGAGCATGCATGCACTCGCGGCAGTCCTCATCTCATTAGCAGCTAAGGTGAGCAGAAAGTGAATGTGGCAGTATGAAAATCTTTCTCTTTCTCTCTCCGTCTGTCTCATTCCATAGCTCCCCATGTCCCTTAATCCCTGGCTCTCCCAATTCCAGGCTTGTGTTTAAATTAAGGTGGGCTGACAAACAAATTAAATCTGTCACATCCTGTTTGCATGAACCAGACAGGAAGTCGATTGTGTCAGCCATGTTGGTTAGCCAGAGTTCTAATTACACTTCGACGCCATGGCAACTGAGAGGAAGGTGTGTGGTGGTGGGGTGGGGTGGGGTGGGGTGGGGGGAGTTGAAAAGGATAGAAAGGCTTTTAGTATTAATATACATATGTGTCTGTCATGTCAAAAAAAAAATCAGCTGTCTCTAATTTTGGCAATTTTCTTTTTTGTCACAATGAATTAAAACTGCACCATTCTTAACGTGTCAAACTCAAATATATTTAAATATTGGAAACTCTTCATTAAGCTGTAAAGTTTTTTTTTGAAGTAGACAATTACATTATCTGAGAGCAGCAATTACCACAGGGGCAAAGGCATACACAACTAATATGTGTGTGTTTTGACATTTTTGTGTCCACACAGATGGAATGGACACAAAAGCATGCACGTGCACACACACACACACACACACACACACACACACACTGTCTCCTACCCACTTTCTGTGCACACACTCACACGAGCTGAATGGGGGGTCAAAGGTTACGGCTGTCACTTGCCTTTAGCCTCTGTCTAATCACTCTCTTTTAACACCTCTTTCTCTCTCGCTCTCTCTCTCTTTCACACACACACACACACACACACACACATTTAACTCGTCGACCCCCTGTAGCGAGGTTGCTAATCTCAACATCAGTCAGAGGCTAATGCCGAAGGCTGTATATCTATGTGTGTGTGTGTGAGTGTGTGTGTGTGTGTGTGAGTGAGTATTTGTTTATTTTTGCGTGTATTCATTCGTTTGCCACTTTGTTGATATATTTATGCATGTGTGTGAAAGTCAAAGGTAAAATGTAAAGCCACCTGCAAAGTCAGGGGTGCATAGAAGCCGAATTTACTCCGTCCTAAAATGACGTGACACAGATTACACAGCCGCCAAAAGCAAATAAAACAGCTGCTAGCAAACACTGAATTCGGCAACTGATATATACCATCATATATCCTCCAAATACCATCATTTCTGAACTCTTTCTAACCATCCCGCTAGCTCCCCTGCCCTCTTCCTTCCTGCCGTCTTTCCTTTCACTCAGGTCAAGCTGTGTTTACTCTTTTGACCCCATTGGTCTGCTTTTTAAAAATACATGAACAATGAATAGGAATGTATCTATCTATCTATCTATCTATCTATCTATCTATCTATCTATCTATCTATCTATCTATCTATCTATCTATCTATCTCTCTCTCTCTCTCTCTCTACCTCACTTTCTGCCTCTTATTCTCTACCTTTTGCGCTTTCTTACACACACACACACACACACACACACACACACACACACACACACACACACACACACACACACACACACACACATGCGGACTTTTCCATCCAGCCATCCCTGAATTTATTCATCTATCCATGTGTAGATGGATTTGTCCATTGCCCCATCTGCCTGTGTTTGTGGAGAGCTCATTGAGACTCTAAAAGGAAATGGAAATCTTCCATCATGACCCCTTAGTGACTGAGGTGACTAACTGATATCCTCTCTGTCAACATTTGCACTTCTTTGGCTTCGAGGCGAGAACCCATCAGGAACTCCATCTCCCATGGGGCCTTGGGCCTGACACTCTGTATAGACCCACATGTCCCACGGGGCCTTGAGTCCTAGGCTCCTTTTTGGAACGGCAAACAGGGCCATGCGGCTCAAAAGTGCTTGGCTCTCAAAAGCTCCCACATCTTCCATCTGGGTCCAATATGCAGTGACCCCATTCTCAAACCCTCTTGAAAGAACGGACTTCGATTCACGTGTGGATCGCATAATGAACGTGGAGACATCATTAACACTGATAAACATCACAGCATGTGAGCAGGGTTTCTAGACTTCAAGCTGAAATCTGGGCTATTTCTTCATTAACAAATCGTTGTTTTCTCCAGCTGGGCCATAGAGTTAGGTTACATAATACCAACTGGCATGCTTACCGTGGTTTAAGACCTTCTTCATATACCACGGATTAAATGTTTAGCCAGGTAGGATGAACACCGGCACAGCAGGAAACGGGATTGAAATGTGATGAAGATGTGGTGATGCTTCTGTTGGGCAGCTAATCTACCTTTTCTACAACCAGTATGACAGTACAACAGTCTTCCCATGTAGTCTGATGTAGTTGGTAATACATCAGAGTGTCTGTTAGCTTTGGTCCCAGGATCCATTTTTATTGAATTTTTTTTTTAAGTTTCTCCCCAATTGTATCCGGCCAAATACCCCACTCTTCTGAGCCGTCCTGGTCGCTGCTCCACCCCCTCTGCTGAGCGAGGAGGGCTGCAGACTGCCACATGCCTCCTCCGATACATGTGGAGTTGCCAGCCGCTTTTTTTCATCTGACAGTGAGGAGTTTCACCAGGGGCATGTTGCGCATGGGAGAATCATGCTATTACCCCAGTTCCCCCTCCTCCTCGAACAGGCGACCAGAGGAGGCGCTAGTGCAGCGACCAGGACACAGACCCACATCCGGCTTCCCACCGGCAGACTAGAATTGTGTCTGGAGGGATGCCCGACTAAGCCGGAGGTAACACGGGGATTCAAACCGGCTATCCTCGTGTTGGTAGGCAACGGACTAGACCGCTACGCTACCCAGACCGCCCCCCCCCCCCCCCAGGATCCATTTTTACAAGGGTGGGAAATGTTTGCTGCTGAGCTGACGGCACACCAGCCACAATGGCTGCTACACCTCGTTTGTAGATCTCACTGCTGGAGGGACGGATGGATAGTGGGAATCATGAAATGAGGAGATGGGGGGGGGCAGGTTACATCTCTGAATGTTCATCTTCAACCTTGCAGGCTTCTTGGCCGACGTGCTCACCGATACCTCAAGCTGCAACCTGCAGTTGACGCACACCGGTGCTGTCCACCCACGTCTGCCGTTGCTGTGGTCAGACTTGGTAAACTGTGTTTATTTCACTACCTGCGAATGAGAAAACCAGCCGATGCTGCGTCGTTGTCACTTCCTTTTGGGGCTTTCCATTGTGTCCATTACACAAGCAAATACACAATGCTGACCTGATGGTAAAATGTGTCAGGTTTCCTGTGCTGCTGTCGTCCCAGTCCTCCACATAGCCGTGGCCAAATCGTCCTGATCATTGTAATAGCCTAGTTATCTATAAGTGGTTAATTATTTTAAAGTGAGATAAACGGTTTGACCAGAATTTTATGAAGGAAATATTAAACGGCTCTTTAGATTTAAGTCAAAAAACAAAAAACAGGTGACACGACAGAAAAAACGAAAGAAATCAAGCGAAGGGGTTCCTTTCCATTTATTCTCTTAAAGCTTTGGGGGCGTCAGCGTAAGATGGTGTGATGTTCAATACACTGCTTCAAATAAGGAGATTTAGGATAAAAAAAAGAAATGTGCATCCTACGTTAAGCGTCTCTCAATGTGACATTCAACCAGGTGACTCAAATCTGCATCATTAAACAGACGTCTGGCTATATAAGAGGGGCACAAAAGAAGAAGAATAAGATGGAGGGGGGGGGGAACAGACTCACAAGGACAAACGTTTTAAAACGGCGGGACAGCCATCAATCTTTCCCCAGATCAATTTCCTAAAGGCCGGGGGATCAGGAATAAAGGCAGAGTGGGGTTAATCTGTGGAAATTATTTTGTTATTAATAATAATTTCTCAGATATCTGCCGTCTGGGGAAGACGGACTAAAACGCTAATCGAAGCTGATAGGAGAGTCTGTCTTTGTGCATCGGGGAAATTTCCTCCCCCTTGATTGCTTTACATGCTTTGAGGATTTGGTTCCACGTCTTTGTGCCCATGCGGCGAATTGAACATTTTGGTGCCGATGTGTTGGGATTGTGTGATATGTTCCTTCTTGAATGGCAGCGTTGCGGCCCTTCGTTAGCTTAGTTTAATGCGTGTTTTGCTCGTTTAGCTGCTGTCAATACTTTCCTGGCTCCGTTAAGTCAACATCGTGATAATGAAATAAATGTACATTGATTGAATTTAATTTCTGTGTTGCTCATAAATAGTCACAACAATACACTGTTAATACATTTAATGGGGTCTAAGTGTGTGTGTGTGTGTGTGTGTGTGTGTGGACGCGTGTGCAATCTTGGAGAGTAAAAACAGGCATAATGAAGTAGCAAAAAGCTCCCTTCATCCCCAGACCTCTCAAACAAGCAATTATGGCTAATTTGTCCTTTTTAGAAGACACAGTGAGGCCATTTGTCCTGGCGTGACTGTACTCACACACACATGCACGCACACAACACACATGCACATATATATGCAAACACAATGAGAGAATATTCATGTCTCTGCCTCCCCTCCCTCAAACACTTAGGAGCTAATTATTGTTATTAGCATCATGGTTGAAATCACTCCACAAGGACATGTCAGCACACTTCAATGTCTGCCCACTTCTTTTCTCTCATCAACAGAATGAAAGAAGATGAAAAAAAGAAAGACAGAGACAGAGAGAGAGAGACTGGGAGGGAAGCGGGGAAGAGGTGACACATGAAGATGTCTTGGGATCACCTTGAAAAGGCTTAATCAAATGTTCGGCGTCTTCAAGTTATTGTGCTTCGCGTGCTATGATGCCTTTCCCCGGCCCTCGCAACGGTCGTTTCTTTGCACAACACATAACCGTAATTTAAAAATGAATATTGATTTAGCTATAAGCAGCACCGCGCCCATTATGAGCAATGCTGTTTCAGTCTCACCATTATTCCAATCATCTGGCCGTTATGGACAAGTAATGTGTTGGTGCCGTAATGGCTCCATGTTACGTTAACGATAAAACATGGTTTGCAATAAGGCCTGATTCCCATTCAAAATCAATAGCCTAACCAGGTTTGGAAATCAATAACCCAAAGATTAACTTAGATGAAATGAGAGTCATTAGAATGATAAAGCCAAAATCTAATAAGTTGATTCAACAGTAACATGTGTGTGATTCATGGAGGCGTTATTCATCACAATGGAAATGGTGAGAGAAACGGCAAGAACACAAACATCCTCACTTTCTCCCGTGTGCATGTGTGTTTTTGTTTGCAGGACGGTCATGGTGAGTTCGACCCCCATCACACTGGGGAGTTTGGAGACGATGCAGTTATTCTTTTTTTGGGGGGGGGATTTTGTTCCCCTTATTCCCCCCAATTGTATCTGGCCAATTACCCCACTCTCCCGAGCCGTCCCGGTCGCTGCGCCATACCCCCTGCTGATGCGGGGAGGGACCAATAGACCCAGCATCTCTCCACACATGTCCAGACCATCTCAATCTTGCCTTTTTTGCTTTGTCTCCAAACTGTCCAATTTGAGCTGTCCCTCTAATTTCATTGTTCCTAATCCTGTCCTTCTTCATCACTCCCAATGAATATCTTAGCATCTTCAACTCTGCCACCTCCAGCTCCGCCTCCTGTCTTTTCGTCAGCGCCACTGTCTCCAAACCGTATAACATAGCTGGTCTCACAACCATCTTGTAAACCTTCCCTTTAACTCTTGCTAAATCAAATATGCAGATCATAATCTATTACCACTATAACTATATCTGCTAAACTATTTGAATTGGTCTAAAGAAGCCTTTCTAGAATTGAATGTGACAAAAACCATAGACATATGCATTGATTTTACACATCACCACCCAACTGCTGCAAACGCTATAATTAATGGACCAGATGGTGAGATTTGTCACTCTGACAAGTATTTGGGCTTTATAATTGACAATAGGATGACCTTTGATAGGAATACAGATATGCTGAGTAAGAAAAGCCAGCAGCATCTTTTTTGTCTGAGGAAGCTAGCCAAGTTCCAGGTTGACAGATCCCTGATGACATTGTTTTTTAATTCTTTTATTAAGCCATTTTTCACTTTTTCTTTTATCTGCTGGTATGCATCTCTCAACCTCAAACAGAAAAACTCATTAACAATGGTGACAAAAGTCAGTAGCAAAGTTTTTGGCACCCAGCAGAAAAGTCCATCTCGACCTTACAACAAACGGTTGTTAAAGAGAGCAGAAGCCATTATGTCTGACATTACTGCACGTTGAATTTAGGTTCCTGCCCTCTGGTTCCCACGTCACACAACCATCAACTAACACTACCGCTATTACTTTTGGCTGCTCCTGGTAGGGGTCGCCACAGCGGCTCATCCGCCTCCACCTCCCTCTGTCCTCTGCATCCCCCCCACGCCCACCTTTGGCCTTCCTCCTCCCCGGCAGCTCCACACCCAGCATCCCTCTCCCAGTACACCCAGCATCTCTCCTCCACACATGTCCAAGCCATCTCAATCCTGCCTCCCCCCGCTCCATCTCCAAACCATCCAACCCGAGCCATCCCTCCAATACACTCATTCCCAATCTTGTCCTCCTTCGCCACTCCCAATGAAAATCCCAGCATCCCCAACTCTGCCACCCCCAGCTCCGTCCCCTTGCCATTGCCACTGTCTCCAAACCATATAACATAGCTGGTCTCGCAACCATCTTGTGAACCTTCCCTTTAACTCCTGCTGGCACCCTTCTGGCGCAAATCACTCCGATACTCTTCTCCACCCACTCCACCCTGCCTGCACTCCCCTCCCCACCCCCTCTTCTGCACTCCCCGTTACTTTGAACAGTTGACCCCAAGTATTTAAACTCATGCGCCTTCGTCACCTCCTCTCCTTGCATCCTCACTGGTTCACTGTCTTCCCTCTCATTCATACATAGGTATTCCGTCTTGCTCCTACTGATTTTCATTCCACTTCTCTCCAGTGCATACCTCCACTTCTCCGAGCTCTCCTCAACCTGCTCCCTAATCTCTCTACAGATCACAGTCATCATCCAAACCATAGCCAAGACTAACAGGTATAAATTCTCTTTCATAGCCTCTGCCATGTCACTGCTCATCTCTGTGAAGTACAGGTGGCATCATGTAATGCTCCTACTACAAAACTGCAAGAGCAATCTGGAATTGGCAGCTTTCCCATCACATATTTGCTTGTGTGTGTGTGTGTGTGTGTGTGTGTGTGTGTGTGTGTGTGTGTGTGTGTGTGTGTGTGTGTGTGTGTGTGTGTGTGTGTGTGTGTGTGTGATTTACATCTTGTCTGCCTATTCATCAAACACTGACTTCCATTATTCACATGAGCAGATAGTGGCACATATGACTACACAACACAGGAGTGTTGTGTAGTCTGTGATTATGTGTGTGTATTGTTGAACAGTTGTGTGCATGGTGGATGTATGTGTGTGTCTTTCTTTGTGTGAGTGTCTGTTTGACTGTGTGTGGTTGCAGGATAACAGAGCAGTGTGTAAAAAGCAAGAGTGCCTCCTGATTTTTCCATACCGCAGAGAAAAGAGCCGCCATACCCATGTTAGCGCACACACACTGCAGAGATTATGCTGCGTTAATCGCACCGCAATATTTCTTTAAACAGTAACTTAGGAACCAACAAAGGCACTAAGCATCCGCATAACTGCTACAGGGGACACATCCCCACCAATGTACCAGAGAGGGAAATTTGACCCCCCCCCCCCAAAAAAATTGTCATCCATCGATGCAAGTCAAGCTCACAATATGCACTGTGTTCGATACTTTTCTGTTTTTAATTACACTTGGTCAGGTGGAGGCAGCATTGAGTCTAAGCATACCTAGTGGCGTACCACAAAAGAAACAAAAGAAGAAGATACACCGTGCACGCGTATGTGTGTGTATATGCGTGCATACCTTCTGGTAAAAAGCGACAACAGAAGCAGAGGCAAAACTACCTTATATGCAGATAACGCAGCTGCACTGGGGCCCGCAACAGTTTAGGGCCCGCACGCGCGGACCCCTCTTTATCTCACCACCATGGTATCAAAGACCTCGGGTACTGTGTCTACGGTATGCGGTATTTCCAAAAATGTGCAAAGTGTGCCTGCGTGTAATTATGGACATGCGTACTACTGTGTAGCAAAATCCACACAGAAGAGTTAGTTAGCTGGCGAAGTGTCAAGACTTGGCACAGCAGAAAGCCCGCAGAGTGAGTCTCTGATGTAAGTACAACCTATTTATCATTTATTTAGCTATTAATCAACCTACACGTGGTTTTTTTTTTTACTACTTTATTAATCCTTGTGGGGAAATTCTTTCTCTGCATGTAACCCATCCTGGCTGTGTAGCTAGGAGCTAGCAGTGGGCAGCCGCCGTGCAGCGCCCAGGGACCAACTCCAGTTCGTCTTGCCATGCCTCGGTCAGGGGCACAGACAGGAGTATTAACCCTAACATGGATTTCTTTTTTGATGGTGGAGGAAACCGGAGCACCCGGAGAAAACCCGCCGCAGACTCCATACAGTGGACGACCCTGGGGTTCAAACCCAGGACCTTCTTGCTGTGAGGCGACAGCGCTGACCACTGGGCCGCTGTGCTGCCCATTTTGTGTTTAACGTCATAACAAAGCTATACTAAAATTCCAAAACGATGGTGTTTCATATACTCCCACTACAAAGCACAAAACTAGAGTTAGGGAGGGAAGAGAGAACGACCATCCCTGGACCGGGGGTGGGGGGGTGGGCTAAAACTACATCTGTCGCCATCTTACTGTGATTGCAACTATTCCCCAATCTTCTGTGAATAGTACACATGGCCGTCGAAACTCTAGTTAATGGACACACCCATATTTGCGCATGAAACTGGTCGTTGGTTTCAGTCATTATACATCTGTCGCCATCTTACTATATAACTCTAGTTAATGGGCACACCCATATTTGCATATGAAACTGGTTGTTGGTTTCGGTCGTTAGGCACTGTATTGTACTGTGTTGTTTATAAGGGTGGGGATACCTGCAGTCAGTTTAGACTGAAGATGTCACTTAGACGAATGATAAAACGTATCTGTCAATAAACCTTGTGTCCAGATGAACTGATTCAACCTTCTTTGACTAATTAAATCTTGTTTTTTTTATCTATTGATTTCTCATACTGAAAAAAAGCAGAGTGGTGTAATCACTTCGCTGGCTGACTTTTTGATGTCTTCCACAAAGACCAAAGCTGGACACACACACACACACACATGCACATTTATACACAAAATGAACTGTGTGCTTTGCATTGTTAAGCCTTTTTTGAGTAGGTTCTTTTTCTTTTTCTTCCTTACTCTGTCTCTTTTATCCCCCCCCCCCCCTCTCTATCGCTCTCTCTCTAATTGTGGCATGCTGCTCACTGGTCCTGAATGAATTGATATTTCTTCTGCCCACTTGATTTTGTCACCCGACTTCTCTGTGTAATCTTTGTGTTACTGTGTTTTTGCATTTGTGCATGTGTATCTGTGTGTGTGTGTGTGTGTGTGTGTGTGTGTGTGTGTGTGTGTGTGTGTGTGTGTGTGTGTGCATGCACATGTGCAGTTTGTCTGTGTTTATAGTGGTATTCATTTGACAGTGTTTTGTCTTTTTGGATGAAAACACTCTCGGACCTGCACTTCAGGTGAAATGGTTCCAGAATGTTCCATGATGGACCCGTCAATGGCAGTCTCACCCCCCCCCCCCCTTTGAACAACAATGAAAATAATCATGTGGTGAGAGCATGGCTGATGTAGTGGGAGAAGTGGGAGTGGGTTGACTCCTCCAAACATGTTGGTGAGGGATTACATCTAAAAATATTTGGTCTTGTAGGTTGTTAAAAGATTTTTGATTTTTTTTTATTATTATTATAAACATTAGAGTCCTTACTGGTAGGAAAATTGATAAAATATATGTTTTCTGCCCCCCCTTACCACTTTTCTCTCTTAGTCTTGCCCTCATATTCTATCATTTTGTATTGCCCATGGGCTTTCATTCCAGGTAGGATTTCACAGAAACACCATCAACAAAGATGTAAGGACGACGTTCTCTATCACCTTTAACCTGCTGAAACAAATCAATCTTTAGATAAAAGTTTTTAAGTGTTTCTGATGTGTCAGCTTGCTTTTCTGGGTTGTCACTTAGCTAATGACATGATTCAGATGTGCTATCCTTAGCGCTGTTTATCCGGTGTTAAAGTGTCAGTTTTACAATGTCAATGTTAAGCGTCAAGTCAGGATATGGTGCAAGTATGTAATTTTAGCTACTCAGTTGAAAATGTGCAGTCAATACTAGACCTGCTTCCAATTACAAAATTAAGACAATGATCCTCTATCGTTCTGTTCACAACAAAGTCACACAACAGTTGGGCTTTGCATGTATGACACAATGTGTTGTTGTTTATTTCTTGGACTGCTGGTTGTCTGAGGTCAATTCCACTGACAGCCAGTCTGTCACTGTCAGTACAATGTTACCCTGCTGGAAAATCCACTATGGACCAGCTTTAAGATGGTCATACGGGTTTTTTCAGTAGGGTTTTCAAATGAGGAGAAAAGAAGAATGTACCCATGTTAAGATGAACAACAGTCAACATTTCTCTTTCTCCGTTTTATGATGGCGAGAGTGTGAGGACATTGCGAGAAAACAGGTGAGATCCAGCATGGCAGATTGACCTATTGGTACTTTCTGAAACAGCAATCAAACAAGCCAAAACGTTTTTGTTTTTCTGGATTATACCACCAAACTCTGGAGAACTTGGAAAACTTCATCGATGGCACACAGATTGTGCATCAAGAGTCCACCACCGAAACAACCAAGGCAAACTGGTCCACCGAAACAGACGACAATCAACATATCTGACCATGCCCCAATTAGCCTAATTTTAAACAAAAAAACTCAAAACTAAACTCACTCAATGATGGCGCTTTAACACATTTGACACATACTTCAAGAAAGAGTGGATATACTCCATGGAAACAAACAATTCTCCAGGAACCTCACCTACACTACTTTGGGAAACGTCAGAAGCAGTATTGAGAGGTAATATCGTCTCTTACTCATCACATAAGAAAAAGAAACTAGAACGGAAAAACAAACTGGAGAAGAAAATCAAAGAATTACACAATGCCTATGCAGTCAGCCCCACTGAACAAACCCAGAAAGAAATCAGAAAACCAAATTTCAACTTGAGACCATTACTAAAAAAAAACAAAAAATACACAGTTCATGTTACAAAGGCTATGCTACAAGCACTTGAAACATAATAATAGATCTGGCAGATACCTAGCAAACCAATTCAGATGCAATAAAGCAAAATCAATCATGTCAACAATCAATGACTTAGCAGTGAATAACACCCAGGACCCACAAGTCATAAATAATATCTTTAAAACATACTAGTATAAATTATGGTAATTACTGTAAATTACTGTAATTATATTAATTACTACTAGTTGTAGATACTACTGTAAATTATATAGAAATGACAAAGGAAAAAAATCAGCAGAGATATTTTTCTTAATAAAATTACATTGCCTACACTAAACAAACGTCAAGCTGACATCTTGGATACACCACTAATACCAATAGAATATGAAAAAGCACTCAAAAAATGTCAAGCAATAAAGCCTCTGGACTGGACGGGGTGCACTTCTGGCCAATACTCTCACCTTTATTCACTAGAATGGCAGATGAGATAAAAAGATCAAAATCCATCCTACAACATATGAAAAAAGCACTCATCCCATTACTGCTTGACCCAAATAAAGACCCAACCCTCCACACAAGCTATCGCCCCCTATCATTAATCAAGACAAATGTCAAAATCGTTATTAAAGTATTAACAATTCTAATAGAATCAATCGTTTCATTTCTCATTCACCCAGATCAAACATGACATATTAAAGGCAAACATTCCTCAGATAATATACACCGCCTCTTCAATCTGAGGAACATATCCCATCAAAACAAAACCAATAAGTTATCCTGTCATTAGGTGCAGAAAAGGCATTTGATTGAGTAAACTGGACATTCTTCATCAAAAATCTAAAAAAGTTTGGCTTTGAAAAATAATTCATTCATTCAATGGATGAAAAATCTCTACAGCACACCCATGGCAACAGTCACTACAAATGGATTAACTTCACAAAACTTAATACTCTACAGAGGGACCAGATAAGGATGTCCACTTTCACTGTCACTATTTGTCTTGTTCATCAAACCATTAGCCATGATAATACGTCAAAATACCGGCATCACAACAAACAACATAGCCCACAAAATCAGTCTTTATGCAGATGACTTATTGTTATTTTTACAAATTCAAAATAAATCACACGATGAAGTTGTCAAAATCATCAATGTCTACTTTAGTCTTTCTGACTAATTTAATTAAATTAACTAAATTAAATCTGAATAAATTGGAACAAATCAACTTTTTTACCACTCTGTCAACATAGTTGGAATATTACACCTCGGAATCCTTCCCCTCTCCCTCAACACAGGCAATATCAACTTATCAAGGTATAAAGATATCCTCAAAACTGTCAGAATTATTCCATCTCAACTTCACTCCATTAGCAATAACAACAGAAGATGACTTAAATTGCTTGATCACCCTACCACAATCCATCATGGGCTGAATCGCTGCTGTAAAACGGTGATACTACCAAAAATCAACTACTTCACAATGATCCCAGTCCAACCCATTGTCAAATGGTTTAACACAGTAGACACACTCATAAAAAAAAGAAGAAAAAACATCTATCGGAAAAACAAAAAACCCAGACTAAAACTGACTATGCTACAAAAAAAAAATATCAAGGGTCCCTAGAGGCACCTAACTTCCAACACTGCCAACCAACTACAATATATTACCAGATGGATGCACAAAACCTACCATCATCATTCATGGCTGGATATGGAACAAATGAAATGCTAGGCGATAGCAATAAAGGACCTACCCTTCCTTAGCAGCACTGTTAAACACAACCGTTTTAAAAACACCATAGTTGCAATAACTCTCTCAGCCTGGTGGAAAGTCAATAAAATGACAAACTTCACATTGTCATCTAGTTCACATACACCCATTTGGCACAACCCAGATTTTCTCATTAACAAATCACCCATGACAGGCACCAAATGGACTCCACATATTCAAAAAAAAATACTTACCCTCCAACAGTTAATCCAAAAATATGGTATTGGAAAGGGGCAATACTTACAATACACTCAATTAAATCATGCAAACAAGACAAGAACCAGCACATCCAATAACCTTCAACCACCACCCCTAATACACAATATAAATAAAATTGCTAACTCAAACAAACCTGCCAAAATAATATAAACATTTGTCTTCCGCCAACTCCGCCATACCGCTTCCAATAAATAAATAGGGAAAATATCACAAAATCAGCACCAATAATGACTTCTACACTCAAATGTTCAAAAACAGCTTCACCATGTCCAAGAACACTAACACAAGACTAATTCATTACAAAGTTATTCACAGAATACATGTTATACAACACAAAACGCACATAACAGGACTTAGTCATATGCACTCACTGTAGCCTTAACACAACTGACCACTACTTCCATGCACTCTGGCTCTGTCCACCAGTACAACACTTCTGGAAAGTTCTTTCTTTGGGTGCATACTCAAACACAGATGGGATCATACACACATGCAGTCTTGCAAACACACTCTTTAGAGGCGAAACACACAACATTGAAACTGTTCTTTTTTCTGCTTTTGCCCTCTTTTTATTGCTATTATCATCATTACTGTGACATAATGATTTGTTGAGATTTCTTTCTCCCCGTATTTGTTTTTATTTATTGATTTACTCAGTCCTCCACTTATTTTTTCTTTATCTTCTACCAACCATCCTTTTGTTTGTGTCTTCAATTACTGCTGCCACAAATATCATCAATGATTCAAATACTTCCATGCCTAAACTCACTCCACACAGCTGCTCCCCTACAACAGCTGTTTACCGGACATCATCTCCATGCAAATCTACAGTTTGTCTTTTTATTTCTATATTCTACATGTTGTTAACCTGTATCCACCCACCTTTCTATCTGTATGTCATTCCTGTGTCTTTGTTGTAGTAAATAAAATAAAGAAAAAGTTTTTTAAAAAAAGTTAAAAAAAACAAACAAAACAAACAAACAAACAGGGGGTGCCCAGGTAGCATAGCAGTCTATTCCATTGCCTACCAACATGGGGATCGCCTGTTCAAATCCCCGTCTTACCTCTGGCTTGGTCAGGCGTCCCTACGGACACAATTGGCCGTGTCTGCGAGTGGGAAGCCAGATGTGGGTATGTGTCTTGGTCGCTTCACTAGCGCCTCCTCTGGTCGGTCAGTTGGGGAGCGAGTTCGGGGGAGAGGGGGAACTTGGGGGACTAGTGTAGTCTTCCCACGCGCTATGTCCCCCTGGTGAAACTTCTCTCTGCCAGGTGAAAAGAAGCTGCTGGCAACTCCATATGTTTCAGAGGAGGCATGTGGTAGTCTGCAGCCCTCCCCGGATCAGCAGAGGGGGTGGAGTAGTGACCAGGATGGCTCGGAAGAGCGAGGTAATTGGCCAAGTACAATTGGGGAGAAAAAGGGGTGAACCCCCCCCCCCCATACACACACAAATAAGATGGGCATGTAGGAGATGAACAAAGAGGAGAGATGATCTTTATGAAAAATTTGACTTTTTTTTTTAGTTTTTTTGTTTTGTTTTGTTTGGTTTTTTTTTGTCGCGTACTTGTCGTAAAGCAGCCCATGAGAGCACCAGACCGGCAGGAACCCTCCCAGTACACCCGATGGCCAGTCCCAGTTCATCTATTGTGTGCCAAAGGGTGCAAGGACATAGATGTATATTAGATGTATGTTGACATGCTATGTATGCAGTTGTCCTCTGATTCTCTCTGTCTTTCCCTCTTTCTCGGTTTCAGAACTTTCTCTGTCTCTTTCTCTTTCTTTCTCAGGGTGACCTAAAGGCAGACATGCGGCATCTTGGGCTCTGACATGGTGGCATTTTGTCTGACAGGGAGAGCACTGTCTGTGTGATGGCGTGCATGTTGCATATGTTTGTATGTGTGTGTGTGTGTGTGTGAGGAGATTAGGGGTTTTGTGGCCGTTGAGTTTCTACCTAGTTGTCAGGCGTCATCATCTTATGTACACACACACACACACACATGCACAGCTCACACATACATCCATCACATCTCTTCTCTCTCATTTCAACTCTGCCCATATATATATATAGATATATATCTATATGTGTGTGTGTGTGTGTGTGTGTGTGCGTGTGCGCGCATGTGTGTCAAACTGAGCCACTCCACATCACTCCATATCTCCATCAAAACCGTTCTGTGGAAATACGGCACAATATTATTCAGCATAAAATCAATGGCTTGTTTAATTTAAACAGAGAGGAACTGGGAAGGGTGGGTAATTGCAGAGGAAGGCCCACAAATCAGCCGTCCTTGTTATCCCATTTGATGGACCATTAAACGTGTGCAGAAATAAACATTATTTTTAGGTTAACTACCGGCTTCTGCCTGCTGCAGCGTCGATGGCGAAATCATTCTCGCCAAAATACCTTAGTCTTTCAGAAGTGTAAAAACCCTGAGGATTCATTTATTCCAATGTTTTTTTACTTTAATTGTCAGCTGACATTTTTTTATGCATGTTGAAATTGTTTTAGCCTTCTGCAAATACTTTTGGCATTTTGCAGAAACTTCATACCTCCTGTAAATCAACAATTTAGAATTTGAGGAAAGTTGTACGGATCCTTAGTAGGAGCTTTTGTCTCAGTGCTTAATTTGTAAATTTTTAAATCCAGCAACACCAAGTAGGTGGTGGTCCAGACCGTAAAGCTCAAAATCCTGGAGCAAATCGTTATATCTGACACCACAGCGGTGTTATTGTCAGATCCCCCCCCCCCCCCCCCCAATTGTATCTGGCCAATTACCCCACTCTTCCGAGCCGTCCCGGTCGCTGCTCCAGCCCCTCTGCTGATCCGGGGAGGGCTGCAGACTACCACATGCCTCCTCCAATACATGTGGAGTCACCAGCCGCTTCTTTTCACCTGGCAGTGAGGAGTTTCACCAGGGGGACGTAGCACATGGGAGGATCATGCTATTCCCCCCAGTTCCTTCCCTCCCTGAACAGGTGCCCCAACTGACCAGAGGAGGCGCTAATGCAGCGACCAGGACACATACCCACATCCGGCTTCCCAACCGCAGACACGGCCAATTGTGTCTGTAGGGATGCCCGACTAAGCTGAAGGTAACACGGGGATTCGAACCGGCGATCCAATGTTGTTAGGCAACAGAATAGACTGCCGCGCTACCCAGACGCCCCTGTTGTCATATTTTGAACTTTATACAAACACAAAGGGTCAACAGTTATCACATTTTGGCCATCAAAAACTCCCATTTTGAATTCAAGCTGCTGCATACTTACTTTGAGAGACCCAGTTCACAGAGATGAGTTAGATGATTAATTTGTAAGTGCCAGGCTTGCTATCAGTTCATCCCCCGTCCTCGTCAAGAGCCAATTAAGTGTTTTACAGGGAGGTTACCACAACATGTAAAATTAACTTTACATAACATGTGTCCAAAACTGCAGGATATGGCACAGGTGAAGTAGCATCTTTTTAAATTCTATTGTTTTTCTCTACTTCTCACAATCTGAAGGAGAACAGGTTTTGTTTTGGCTTTTTGGTTAACGCAGACTTCCTGCAGGATGCTGACAACATCTTGTTGAACAGGATGAAGATGGTGATCGCTCTGTCTGTGTTTCTGCCTGCAGATTATCAGTTAAGGTGACTTCAGTCCCCCAGACAAATCCAGGGGAGGGAGGCCGTAACATGGAGGCTGGCCAGACTGTGAAGTAGGATGGTTTTACTGGTCATTTGATGGACACATACTGTCTCACTGATGTAGGAAATTAATTTATCGCCGTCTCTTTCTCCGTCTGTCTCTCTCTTTTTCACGTTCTCTCTTAACTCGTTCTCCTACTCACTCACTCTCTGTCTAAATTCATACATAATTGTCAGAGCACAAAAGAGTTTAAAAACAATTCCCACCCTTATGTACACCCCCACTCACAATTGGCCATTGTATCTCTACAGATAGACATTTTTTTTGTGTGTGTGTTTTTGTAAGCGCTGCCCTTGATAAATGTTCCCCTGGGGTAGGAGAAACTAACTTTATCTTGTCTTTAATTACAGCACATGTGCTCTGATGCATCGCTCACCGACCCCACCCCCCACCCCCACTGCCAACGCTGTCATCTTCAAAGCTATTTATAAGACAATGTGTGATTATCTGTGACATTGGTTGACATGCACCTCCAGGCTTTCTCCACGCTATCTCTGCTCTCTCTCTCTCTCTCTCTCTCTCTCTCTCTCTCTCTCTCTCTCTCTCTCTCTCTCTCGCTCTCTCTCGCTCTCTCTCGCTCTCTCTCTCTCTCTCTCGCTCGCTCTCTCTTCATCACAAAAAAACCCCCCAAACATGCAGACAGCTCAGAGGAATAACAAGTTACACCCCGGGGGGCGTTTGAAGATGACAGAGCAGCAGCCGCGAAGAAATACAGTCTGATTATTCCCGATCTAGAAGCCAAAATAATGTTCAACCAATTTTATGATACTGGCCGTTTGTTTTTGTTTTGTTTTTTTTTTCCCTCGCTCTTTTGCCTATTTTTTCTTGTTCTCATCTATGGAACTGGATCTTTCGTTAGTCATCTAATGAGGGTGTAGGATTACTCAAATTTTAGGGAACAAGCCCTTTCATTAGTGCAAATTGTAAAAATCATCAGAAATGGTCCTGTTTTTCATTAATCGTCTAGCAAAAACTTTTTTAGTGTAAGAACTTGCCAACTTTGGTTCAGTGGTTGTGGTTGGTGCATGGGTAGTGCAGCTATAAGGAAGTATAGTTGTGCAAGTGATTTAATATCAAGAAAAAGATCAATATGGAGGATGTTAGTGGGCTCACAAAGTGCTGTTTGTCAGTACCCAGTTAGTGAGGTATAAGGTAATTATTCAGAGGGAATACCTTTTTGATGGAGAGAAGACCTATTTCATGTATATGTATATATTGACTGATGAGGTAAAACATCACGACCACTCACAGGTGAACCAAATAATGTTGATCATCTCCAAACAAGGGCACATGTCAAGGTCTGGGTAGATTAGATGGTAAGCGAACAGTCAGTCCTCATAGTTAACATGTTGGATGCAGGAGAAATAGCCAGGAGTAAAGACCTGAGTGACTTTGATAAGGGCCAAATTGTTATGGCCAGACTGGGTCAGAGCATCTCTGAAACGGTAAGGCTTGTGGGGTGCTCCAGTCAGCAGTGGCGAGTATCTACCAACAGTGGTCCAAGGAGCTGTTCTTCTATCTGTCATTGGTACATCCTATGGATGGGCTTAGTCCTTCATGATAGCTCCTCTTCTTCTTTCTCCCCGCGCTCTGTCTTCTGCTACCTGAGGTAGTCACTCAGCAGTTTGTCCAGGGGGGCCCTCTTTCTGATGTACTCATGGATGTTCTTTGGTTCATCCTGGATAGTGGCTCTGACACTCACTAACCCTCCGTTCCCATCTTTTCACTTATCATACAGTCTGAGGCTGCTGGACTTCGGGTAAAACCCTCCATGCATTGTGAGGAGTTTCCGTCTCCTGATATCTGTAGCTTTTACCTCCTCCTTTGGATGGCTTATTATTCCAGCAGTGTATCTGATGACTGGTAGGCCATATATGTTGATGGCTTGGATCTTTTCATTGAGCTGGCTCCTCAGGACCTACCTCACTCTCTGGGGGTATTTGGCTGTAGCAGACCTCCTTGCTGCCTCCTCATGGTTTCCATTTGCCTTTGGAATACCAGGCACTTGTAACTGTTCTGTATGTCTATTATCCTGCCATCTGGTAATTCAACCCCTTCAGTCCTCACCACCTTCCATCTTTTTGCAACCATTCGACCGCACTTGTCCAGTCCAAATGGCATCTCGATGTCGTCACTGTAGAGCCTGGTAAGGCGGATCAGCGAGTGAATGTCTTACTCATTCCTGGCATACAGCTTGATATCATCCATCTATGGGAGGTGACTGATGGTAACTCTACTTCTGAACCTGTATCCGTATTGAGTCTTTGTGATGATCTGACTGAGGGGGTTCAGACCTATGCAGAACAGCAGTAGGGATAGTGTGTCACCTTGGAATATGCCACATTTGATGGTTACCTGTGTGATTGTCTTTGAGTTGGCCTCTAGTTTTGTTTTCCACTGCTGCATTGAGTTCTTGATGAAGGCTATTAGTGTCCTGTTGGTTTTGTATAGTGCCAAGCACTCCAGTAACCATGTGTGGAGCATTGAATTATAGGCTTTATTGTAGTCAAGCTGTGCTCAGGTTGAGCTGTCTGGTCTTAGAGTCTTGGGTGACTGCTCTATCAACCAGTAGCTGATGCTTTTACCCTCTGGTGTTGTTTCCAATTCCTTTCTGAGTTTTGCTCATGTATTGACTTGTGTGCCCATTCAGCTTAGCTGCTGTGATGCCTGGCAAGATCTTCCATATTGTGGAGAGGCAGATTATCAGCCGCTAGTTTGAAGGTGTTGTACCCTTGTGGGGTCCAGTTGCACTTGATTCAGCTCCTTTGGATAACCATGACCTGGATGAATGAGAACATTCACAGACACCTTGTGGGGATCCTTCATGATCAGTATTGTTCTCCCCTGTGTTAGCCAATCAAGGTGAGACCCTGATGTTAGCAGCTGGTTCATCTGTGTCAGTCTCGTGGAGTGCCATTAGCTTCTTCAACCAGTAGGCGTGAATCATGTCAGGGCCTGGTGCAGTCGAGCTCTTCATGTTTGAGATTTGCCATTAGATGTTGGCCACTGTGATGGTAACTGGTTTGTGTCTGGGATATTGCTGTGGTATATATATGGGAAAATGAGAAATTGCCTAACACCGATGCCTAGTGGTTGGTGGACCTAACCTAAATATATATATATCAAAGTCAAAGTTAAAAGTATCTTTATTGTCCCTTACAGGGAAATTAGTTTGCAGCCAATATAATAAAACTCTCACACAAAATCAAAACATACAATCACCAAGGCAAAATTGAGAGAGAGAGAGAGAGAGAGAGAGAGAGAGAGAGAGAGAGAGAGAGAGAGAGAGAGAGAGAGAGAGAGAGAGAGAGAGAGAGAGAGAGAGAGAGAGAGAGACAGCTGGACAGTATAAAAGGCATGGTTTCAAGGTGATGTGACTTTGTGACTTAATCATCTTATCATGTGACTGTCTCCCACCTGTTCAAGGGGCTCTGTGATTGTTATTTATAAGTAAGTCACTGATGATAATGTAATATCGAAATGTGTTTGTGGTTTCTGCATTTTGCGCCTTTTTTCTTTCTTTTTTTTGCACATTTGGTGAGGTGTAAGGTAAAGGTATAATAAATGCCCTGAAAAAGTCTTCCCTGCCCCTTTTTGGCCTTTTTAAAGTGTGCAGTATTCCTTGTCCTATGAAAAACTTCTGGTTAACGGCTGCTAAAACTGTTCAGCCACATGGCCCCACAATCCCAGAAAGTTAAATTAGTTCATCAGGACACAATGTTTAGTGGAAGAAATGTTTCATCACTCATCTAAGTGACTTGGTCAGTCTCAGCTGACTGCGGGTATACCCAACCTTATAAACAATACAACTGCATAACGACTTAAACCAGCGATCGGTTTGATATGCAAATTGCCATGACAATTACTTAGAGTTACAATGGCCATGTTTACTATTCACAGAGGATTGGGGAATAGTTGCAGTCACAGCATTATAAGATGGTGACAGATGTACTGTTAGCCCCCCCTCCACCTCAGTTCAGGGATGGTCGTTCTCTTTTCACATAGATGGCCTCTTTGACTCCCCGTTCAAACCAGCGTTCTCCTCTATCAGGGATGTGCACATCCTCGTCCTTGAAAGAGTTGCCACTGTCTTGTAGATGGGTGTAGACCCCGGAATGAGGATGAGGTAGCTCTTCTGTGTTGTGCCACCCTCTTCGCCAGAGTCTGTTTGGTTTCCCCACTGTACAATTCATGGCAATCCCCCCAGCGTTTGTGCCGAGGGACCCGATCTTTGGGGTGGACCAGTTTCTGGTATAGTGTGTTTTGGGTTTGAAAGCAACCGACAGGCAGCGTTTGGAAAATATGCATCTCAACTGTTCTGATACTCCTGCCACATACGGAATCGCCACTGGTTTATGCTTAGACAGCTGTTGTCCTTCTCCTTTCTTTGATTGGCGGGTGCACCGTTTGGGCGTCTACCTGGCTTTGACAAACACCCAGTTAGGATAGCCACACTTAACCAGGGCATGTTTAACGTGGGATTTCTCCCCTTCTCTGGCTGCTGTGTTAGTGGAGACGTTGTCAGGTTGATGGTGCAGTGTCCTGGTCACCCCTAGTTTGTGCTCCTGTGCATGATGAGAGTTAAATCTGAAGTATTGATCAGTATGTATTGGTTTACAGTAAACTTCAACAATCAAATGTCACCAATTGCAATTTCACAGTCTAAGAAGGCTAACCTGTCATTTTACACACCCTCCCTGGTGAATTTGATGTAGTTGTCCACAAAGTCAATGTGGTTGGTGAAATGTGGTACATCCTGAGATTTAATTTTAACCCAGGTGTCATCCACAAATCTGAGCCAATCTCTAGGTGGTGTCCCAAGATAGGACATCAGAGCCCTCTTTTCCACTTCCTCCATATACAAGTGGGCAACTATAGGTGAAACTGGGGGACCCATAGCACACCCATGTTTCTGCCTGTAGTACTGCCCTCTGTCTGTGAAGGACTGAAGACACAGCTTCAGGAGAAGACACACTTGGTCAGTGTTAAGGGTGGTACTATTGTTAAGGGTGGGGCCATCCTATAATTTCATGCAGACTACCTTCACTGCTTCATCAACAGGAACACACATGAAGAGAGGCGTAACATCATAAGAGACCATTGTTTCATCCACCTCCATAAAGATGTCCATCACCTTATCCACAAAATCCATAGTGTTCTGAATGGGATGTTCAGTACTGCCTACCAGCGGGTGAAGAATAGATGCTAAAAACTTCAAGATGTTATAGGTCACTGAGTTGATATACAAACAATAGGCCATAATGGCACATCCTGTTTATGTATCTTAGGTAAACCATACAGACTAGGTGTAGCTTTCCCTGGGTATAATCTATGGTACAACTTTCTGTCAGAAGCTTTGTCCTGTTCTAACAGCTTCAGACAATCTAGCACCTTTTCCTTGTAACCACTGCCTTGATCTCATTTCAGGGACACATAAGTATTTGTGTGTCGCTGAGTAACGTCCTAACTTTCTCATGATAGTTTGTCTGCTTTAATAAAACAGTGCATCTACCTTTGTCCGCCAGTAGATTGATGATGTTGTTGTCCTTACTGACAGTCATGAATGCATTCCTCTCATTTCTGCTGATGTTGGACGGCGGTGGCTTTGCATTACTAAGGCAAGCTGAAACTTTCGTCCGCAGTTGCTCTGCTTCCAGGTCTGTGATGTTGGTATGGATCGCTGATTGCGTGGCTGTGATGTTCCACTAGCAGGACTTGCCTTGGCGTGGCAGAAAATTGAGCCCCTTAGCAAGGATGTCTTTCTCTGCCTGGGTGAGTAGTCTGTCGGACAGATTCTTCACCCACTTGTCCACATCGTCAGCATGTGTCTAGCATCTGTCTTTCTGTCTGCCGTTGAGGGCGCCGTCCGTTGTCTGCAGATGTCTCTGACATACAGCAAGTAGGTTAAACATTTTTTGCTGACTGTCCATATTGTGCTAGATGCGCCTTCTCCGTGAACTCAGTCACACATTGGAAGGTGATCTCATCTAGATTTGACATATTAAGTCCTCTGGCTTTCAAAACGTTGATGGTAAAATTATTTGTTTTACCCATTCAATAGCTGGCTCTGTGCCTTCTGGCGGATCTTGCTAGCTCGGTGACCCTTGACATAAGAATTCATTTAGAGGCCCTTAGGTGTCATCCTGCTCTGTCTGCACCTGAGTCTGAATCTCACATGGTTCCTGTAGTCTACCATCTTATGTGCCCTTTGCTCGTACTCGCGTACAAGTTTAAGGCAATCCTTGCCGAAATGAGTCAAAATGTCTTGATGCATTCCCAGTAATTCTCAGGTAAGGAAATCACAGAAAGTTGAATCAGTTCATTGAGACACAATGCTTGGTGGGAGAAATGTTTCGTCACCCAGTGACTTTGTCAGTCTCAGTGGAAACTATTCATGGCCACTGTAAGTAACTCTAATTAATGGTCATGGCAATTTGCATATCCAACTGATCGCTGGTTTCGGTCATTATGCAACTGTGCTGTTTATAAGGTTGGGGATACCTGCAGTCAGCTGAGACTGATGAAGTCACTTAGATGAGTGATGAAATGTTTCTCCTACTAAATGTTGTGTCTAGACGAACTGGTTCACCTTTCTGGGATTTCCTTACCTGGACTATTGAGCATGCATCAAGACATAGCCCCACAGTGTTACTCATGTATCACTGCCAATAAAGGTATTGCTCTAATCACACATTTAATCAGGTCTTTTTTCCCCCTTATTTTCTTTTTTTATGAATACATGTACTTGTCTGATCTGTAATGTAATCTGATCAGAGTCGTGTAACTCTTAATTTCCCAATGGCTTCCTAGAGCAACACATCTGAGGGCTGGTGGAACATGGCTCTGAAGAGGTCTCTGTTTCTCTGTCTTATAATCTGCCTTTCTGTTGTCATCAGTCTATGAGACCTCTCCCTCTCACTCTCACATCCTTTCTCTCCATCCCCCCCTCTCCCTCTCTCTGTCTCTCTCTCTCTGCACTCTTCTGTCTGGTGGGTTTCTCCCTCTCTCTCATCGTTTTACTCACCTATTTGTTTTCTAAATGGAGCTGTTTTCTTTGTGGTTAACCACTTGACTATGTAACTGCTGGCAGCATATGCTCCATTTCAATGCCACAAAACAATATCCCTCCGTCTCCCCCTCCTTTTTTCCTCCTTCCCTTTATCATCTTCCTCTCCTCTTTTTTCCTCTCCTGTCTTCTCTTTCCTTTCCCCATCATCCTTCTTTTCCCTACCCTGTCATATTCCCTTACTATCTCTGTCTCTCTCTTGCTCCCTTCCTCCTTTTCCAGCTCCCCACTACTTCCTCTCCTCCTCTGTCCTCTTCCCTCCTCCCCTTACGCTCTCCTCACTCCATCTCCTCCTCCTCCGTCCTCCTCTCCTCCCCTCCAGTGGCGACACCAACCATCAGGTCCCATCTATCTGTGTGTACGTCAGCAATTAGAGCGCAGTGGCAGCCAAATGCCAGCCATGTCCCCAAGCTACACACACACACACACAGACACACACACACACACACACACTCAAAGGCTGTGCCCTGACAAAACAGCAAGCGAACAAATCACACCATAATTTATAATCCTGCTCTGCTAAAATCTCATTATATTACAGAGATACGGATTTAGCTTTACGCCAGGCCGGGAAACGGGGGCCATAAATTCCACCATCGTAAATTATTAAAGGAAAGATAGAAATGACCGTCGCCTGTCCAGTTTGGCTGTAAATCACACTCCAACGACCGGTTTGTTTAAGGAATTAAGTCCCAGGTGGCGTAGAGCACATAATACAGAATATTACCCAGGTCAGTGGGGGGCACGGAGGGCCGGGGAACCTGCCTGAAAATATCAAAAGGTTACAGGTTAAAAGACAAAGTTATCTTCAGCAAGGGCACCTAACCTTTATCAGTGCCAAGCACCCTGCCTTACAGACAATATTGAGCATTGGCTAATAATATTTACATATTACAATGTCATCTGCAAAACTTCCCATTGCAGTAACACTGTCCACTGCTACGTCCTCGCCAGAGACAACATGATGTCACATTTTAGATGCATGGAGGGAAGGTTTTCCTAGCTTGGAGGACACTTCGCCTTTTTTTTTCAGTTTTTCTGCGTAATATTTGATTTTCTCTGATAGTTTTCAACTTATTATAAAATAAGTGGAATGCAGGCCAGTGTCTGCACCGGGTCCTGGGACTCTTGGGGATTTGTGGGCCGTAAAGAAGAAGAGCCATTAGGAACATCTTGGGAGCTGCGGAAAAGCCTTCCCGTTGGCTTTGGGTGAAGAGGGGTGACATGTGTGGCGTAATGCGCTACCTGGACACAAGTCGGGGCTTGATCGCCCCCGGCTGGGTCGCTCCGGTGAGGATGTCTGATGTTAGGACCCGTAACACCTGAGGACCCTGGGTTCATTACTGACGATGTGTCCAGATTGCACCACATGGTGTATGAAAGAACATGCCTGCAAACAGCTTTTTGCTAATACTTTGAGTATATTTATATATGCAACACTTATATATGCAATGCTTCATGTTCACCAAAGTGTTGTCCCTGGATAGATAGATGACATTCATGTTCTGCTGGTTAATTAGACCATCCCAATTGCAGAAACAACAACCAAGTCTTTCGTTGCCTGAAACAAGCCCTCCTGCGTTCATCCCCCCCCCCCCCCCCCAGTTGGTTGAGTTCACTTTTAAGGATAGACCAAGCCAAGCAGAGGTGACAGCGGACTACACACAGACAGCCCCGTCCGTCCCCCCCTGTCAGCTCAGCCTTACATTATCACTCTGTCATTTGAAGGGAGGTGTGGTTTTCATGACATCAGGACATTTCCAGATGAAGATGAACGCTGAAAGCTCAACACGACGCACGACCCGCACGTTCAACGCTTCTGCTCACATCCCGAAAATAGTCCACTGACCATAGAGATTGGACTGGATTTCTATGCCTCTGACTCTATCCACGTTAACCTACCAGTGGAGACGAGTTCTCTGTTCAGTCTAATTGGCGCTGACACTGCAGGCACATGCTTATCATCCATGTAAGACGGAATTTGGGAGGATTTACGCAAACGTTTATCATGAAATACTTGCAGCACTTTCTGTACCCTGCTAAAATGAAAGCTAATTGGTTCGTATTCTAGTTGTTTGGTACCCACGTTTGAGCTCAAGTTAGTTGGCATGAATGCTCTGCTTCAATGTGCAGATGCAGCAAAGAATAATTTCCTCTGGCTTCATCCATGAGGGCTTTCTTATACATTGAAGTGTCGGGCATGCAATGGTATATGCCGCTTGTATTGGAACAGGTGCTATCATATTTTAACCCCCGGAAAATCGAGGCTTATACGGCAAAATATTTCCATAACTTCCACACAATAAGTTTGAAGTGACTTCTCATCTCTGATATCTGCATAGGAAGTAACTCAGATGAAATGTCGGTCGGTTGGGGGTGGGTCGGTGGGAGGGAGGGAGGGAGGGGGGCTGCAGTACTGGTGCAGATGTCCCATAGCAGTGAAAGAGGTGCTATCAAAGTGCTTCTTAGTCAATACACACAGGCAGCATTTGAAAACATTAAGGGGTTGGACTCCTGGTGCCATTAGACTTTGAATGGGGCATGGTCTAATGCAGAGATGGTCCTCTTCCTCACCCAGCCTATTGACTCCAAACTGAGCCTATTAGCAAAACAACAAACCAATAATGGCAGTGCTTCTGTTGCTTACTGCCTCTCATCTGCATGAGGACCACCCAGCGCACGCACACACACACACACACAAATCCTCATTACTGTTCCCACGCTGCTGCTGCTGCTGCTGCTATAACACTTGGTGGTATTATACATTTAAGACAGATCAAAGTGTGACTTCAATTAGGAACCTGCACTAACTTTAAATACTTGGTGATGCTTGGTGTGCTTATGTGTCCCCATTGGAATGAGACATGATGGCCTCTAAGAGCTAAGATCACTTAATTCATTTAGATTGGACCTTCTGGAATATTTAGGACTGTATTCCACAGTCCTGTTTATTATAAGGTCAGTAAATGACCTCCATACTCCTGCCATGTTTGGGTTCTCTGACTCAGTCTGCTAAATGGCTAAGAGGTAACTTTAAATATGTTATTGTAAATACGTCTATACCATTGATCCCAGTTTCACAAAAAAATAAGACGTCACCTTGATGTTATAGTAATCCCAGGCTCTACCTCGGCCTTTTGCTTTCCACCTCAGAAGCATTGAGGATGGCCTTTCTCGCGCTCCAGTTGGACTCCACTCAAATATCTCTTTGTTTTCTGATGTAGCGTCATTACTTTGTATAGACCCTGAACACTTTTTTTACTCCATTTATGAGGTGCAAGTTGAGTCTCCCCCCCCTCCTGTCGTTATAGTTCAGTTCAAATCTCCATTGCGCTGATGACTGCGCCACTCCGTGTCTTCTCGTGTGAGTCCACCAATCAAACCTACAGGATCCCCCTGTGTGCGCTTTCAGTTCTCCTCCAATTACAACAAGCCGTTCCCCATTTTACATATGTAGTTTGGTGAACAGCTTATCCACCGTGTGGACTATTTTTAACAAGTATGTTTGTAATATAGGTGGCCCCCACTGTGAATCAAGCCACAATGCTGATTAATATGAGTGTCACACACTGCCCATCATGCCATCCTTAAATTATCTTGTTAGTCTACAACGATTTGTAGTACACGTGAAGGGTGTTGTGTCCATAGCATGAGAGCAGGCAACCTATAAACCTATACCAGCCTTGATGCTGATTTCGTATTAGTGGTCAGGTCACATGACAATAAGCACTTTATGATAAACTGACTGGTCTCAGATCAGCATTCCAACAACTCTGACAAGAGTATTTCCAGTTTCAGGCCCTGATCCTTGTTTCAGATATCTCATCTGTCCGCTATAGAGCTGCTGCAAACATAGCATGAGCACATAGCTTCACTTCTGTGCCTGCAAACAAGATAGCCATGTGCATTAATTCACCTCATTATGGCCTCTGCCTCTTGATTGTGCTATAGGCTGAAGATGCCTTGTAAAGAATACGCTCCTAATTTTAAGAACAATTTGAGTGCCATCACCAAAAAAAAAAAAGACTGGCCACCCCATTCAACATTTCTGCAGGTGCCACTGAGAGAAACAATGCTAAAATAAATTTAAAAAAAAAAAAAGCTAGAGGAAGAGTTTGCAATCCTGGTCGACTTTGTGTCTGTTTGACGAGTGACCAGCAGGGGGTGTAGTGGAGAGGCAGCCGGATAGAGGGACAAACAAGACAGAATGGAGTCAATAGCCAAGTGATCTCCCCATTTTGCTATTGACATCAACTAAGCAGAGATGCACATCTCTCTCTCTCTCTCTCTTCTTCTCTCTCTCCTCTCTCTCTCTCTCTCTCTCTCTCTCTCTCTCTCTCTCTCTCTCTCTCTCTCTCTCTCTCTCTCTCTCTCTATTAGAGCACGTAGCATTCCCTCCCTCTCCTTTTGTCTGCTTGTCTCTGTTTCTAACATCTGTCTGTGTCAAACTATAATACACTGGGAGGATATACAGTGACTTTTCCTGTGTTGGAGTAAGATGAGTGTCACTCTGAATGATGCGGTCTCCTTTTTTAAGCAAACCAGTAAAACAATGGTTTGTTTCAAATCGAG
>NC_079224.1:34159093-34186593 GCF_029633865.1 Lampris incognitus
CACTCTCCGTGGACGGGTTTTTAGGAACCACATTTTGTCGTTTACATTTATGGTTTTTTACTTCTGTGGGACTCAACTTTTATTACTGTTCTGACGAAGCTGCCTCTTTTCCTTCCTCTTTGCGTGGCCCTCAGATTATCGACCGCGCCAACAGAATATTACTATATTGTTATAATATTCTAATTATAATATTATATCATTATAAACTTTTTTCCCCAACAACTGGCCCATTTCATTTCGCGTCAGAACTTCCAGAATAAATCAACGTGTGCTGGTTGGTACTAATTTTCAACGCTATATAATGAGCATTTGTATCGATCCGGTATTTCATTGGTGCGTGCGTGTCGTCCTGATCACATCCGCATCAGTTGATCTCGCACAGATGAAACGTCAGACTGCCCGCTAATCACTAACGACGACGATCAACGCGCAGCGGGCGCGAGGCACACAATCTCCCGCGGCGGTGAAAAAAAAAAGCCGAATTAAAAAAAAAACAAAACAAGAAAAAAAAACCAAAACAAATCATTTCCTATGGAGTGCCCCCGCGTCCGACGTGCTGAAGGTAGTCGATGGAGGGAAGGATATTTCACAAAGACGGGATTAATGAATTGATTAATTAAATAAAACAAAACGTGCCAGTTGCCCCGTTTAAACGCGTAATTCCGTGATGAATGTCCAAAATGGATCTTATTGATCCGCAGCTCGGCAGCCTGCTTCTCTCCTATAAAACACACACACACACACACACGCGCGGACTCATTATTACAGAGGGATGATTAGACAAAACGTAGCAGATCCGGTGAAGATGAAGTGGGCAGTATCGCATCGTGTTGTCTTGTTGTCCCGGGTCCGTCCTGCAGTCCCCTCGCGTGCGGGCAGAGCGACAGGTATGGCTGAGAAAAGTTTGGCGTGTGTGGTCCAACCACATTGAGGAAGACGACGGAGGATGCGCCGCAGTCCGACCTTCATCTTTATTTATGTGTTTGAATAAACGGGCTGTGTTGTCTTACACCCACATTCATCACGTTTATCGATTTTTATTTTTGGCGTGTTTTATCTTTTATTTCCGTCGGTGTAGACTCGGAGGGGTTTTATAATATCCCAGATCTCATTTTACACGACACGGCTATTATAGCGTGAGTGTTTTATTTGCATAATTTATTTTCATACGAGACGACCTCGCGACGGTGTTTGCTATGAAGAAGGTGGTCTGTGTTTGTTTTAATTTTATTTGTTAAATTAAAAACACAAACCATCAGGCCGACATGTGGATTTTTCGTATAATATATTTTTTATATTCTACACATTTAAAAACCGGTAATCTTTTTATAACACCAAATGCAGATATTTGTTAATTACGACCATTAGTCCTGCAAAAGTAAAACCAAAGCCTCTGTCTTTTTGCATGTTAAGTGTTTTTATTAAATCCAATTTAATTAAATCTAACTGAATTTTTGTTGGCGTCCGTTTGTGATGGGGACCCGGTTCACAGTCCGCCAGGGTGTTTACGTGTGTAACTGTAATTCTGACGATGAGTCGGTCGACTGAAACCGGGACGGGTCCGTTTACAGGTCCGGTGCCAGGAGGGGGTTCGGACGGCGAGATGTCGGTCACGTCGCAGCAGGTGGACATGTTGAGCCGTCCCCGTCCGCATGCAACACAGCGCATATGTAGATCACATGTCACCCACCTGCTTCAGTGCGACCCGGCAAGTCTAACAAGACTATTTTCTCTCCCCTTCTACCCCCCCCCCCTCTTCTATTTCCTCTCTCTTTTCTGGACAAAACTCCTATACCGATGTTTTGGTACAAACCCCCGTTTATCTGCCCTTCGTTTCCCCTCATTCATGTGGCCTTATTTATAAGTGGACGGATTGGTCCCCCCCCCCTAGAGACCCCCCCTCTCTCGCGCGCGCTCTCTCTTTGTCCCCGTCCCAAAGGAATAGAGACTGCCGTCTGTCTCGAGTTGCGTCTCGCAACCGGACGAAAAAGAGAGAAGAAAAAAAACTCGCGGCTGGAGGAATAACACGATTGTTTTGATTTGTTAGCGCTTCCACTCCCGTTCTGTCTCTCCGTCTGTCTCTCCTCCATCTCTCTCTCTCTGTCTCTCTCTCCGGTCGGTGTCAGCTGCTATTGCTTGCCATTGATCCCCGTTGCGAAGTGAGAAGTGAACTAAAATTAACGTCGATTTTCACACTCGCTCCCGAATCGATAGCAGAGGGAGAACTTGTTTTAATCTGAATCTGAAGCCGCGCTGTGCTCAACCTTTCCCACACACACACACACACACACACACACACACGCACACACACACACACACACAGACAGACAGACAGACAGACAGACAGACAGACAGAGAGCGCGTGCTCGCTAACAGTAAAGTGTGTGTGTGTGTGTGTGTGTGTGTGTGTGTGTGTGTGTGTGTGTGTGTGTGTGTGTGTTAGAGAGAGAGAGAGAGAGAGAGAGAGAGAGAGAGAGAGAGAGAGAATGGCCTGTCTAAATCTTTCTTCTTTCCTCGTCATACTTTTAGTTTGGTCCGCGTGGGAATAATCAGTAATGGGAAACACTGGCCAAAACGCATCTCAACCGCGCACGCGCACATACACGCGCGAAACACCAAAAAAAAGAGTCGCGCGGAAAATATCAACCAAGATGTCGAGACTACTCTTTCATTATTCATCACAAATACAGCGACACGACTTGGTATGATGTCTCTCTCTCTCCCTCTCCCCCCCCCCCTCTCTCTCTCTTCCATAGCGGGGCACTGATAGTAAATTAACCAAGGATCGCTCAGTCGCGACTAGTTTGATGACCCCTTGGTCTATTAAGTCCTATCAATACACACTAATTCCTCATTCTTTATTAAAAGCAGAACAACTACCCCCTCACGCCTCCTCCTCCTGCTGCTCTTCTTCTCCTCCACCCCCCGAACTCCGCGCAGTTCCTCCACCCGTTCCTCCTCCTTTTCTCCTGTGTGTGTGTGTTTCTAGTTTTGATGTGCTAATAAACACCACATATGAGGGCTAATTTGTCATGCAGATGGTGCCGCCGACACGGTAATTGAAATAAACGTGTTGCCGGTAAAACAACGACTGTCAGAGCGCGAGACGTCAGACCGCGCGCACAACTCCGTCTGCTTTTATTAATTAATGATTATTATTATTATTATCATCATCATTATTGTTATTATTATCACTATCATTATTATTGTTGTTGTTGTTATTATTATTCTCACAATTAAGCAAAAAAGAAAACTAAACAGTTTATATGCGTCGGAGTTTTGTCGTTTAAAATGCCGTCCCTGCCGCCAGAGGGAATGACAGGGTTTCATCTGACTCTGTCACATTTCTGTTGGATTGATTTCTCCAAATGTTCCTCTTTTTCCTTCATCTTCTATCGTCCCACTCCGTTTGCAAATTTAGGGCCTATGTTTTATATATCACAAATTTACCTAACGGCTATATAAATAAATAAAATAAATTATATTTATTTATTTATTTATTTATTTATATGGTCGTTAAGCTGTAGTCATTGATTCGTTTTACTGTTTAGGAAACGAAAGTAGCTTCACTTAATGCTGAGAGGGAAGCGGCTGATAATTGGATTAAATGGAAGATAAAAAGTAGTTTTTTGTGTGTGTGTTATCAGCTTTTGAAATTGAAACACGACAATATATGCTAATTGCAAATGTAAAAACCGTCTGCCTAATTGTGGGTGAGGATGATTAAAGATTCTCTCTGACGAAGCGCGTATTAAAACGAATAAGGAACGAAATATCTGTGCTGTAATTTGTTTTTGATTTGGGAAGACCCATTTAGGAGTGTCGAGTGTGAAGTTTTGCAAATGAAAAATTGGGCATGCAAAAAGAAAAGAAAAAGAGAAAAGGAAAGGTAGAAGAGCAGAGAAGAGAGTATGTATAGCTGATTGTACGTGAGCTCTGCTACAGAATTAAAGCTTATTTGTGTCTAGTGGACGCGCACACATCCATCCAGAAACTGCTTGTCTGGTATTGATGGAGGGAAAGGGGAGAAGCTCTGGCCGGTGATGTTCCTATAAAGGAATCTTCTCATGGTGGGAACGCTGCACGCTGTGTCTAATGGGTTGATTGCATGGGAGAGGAGGGCAGGCCTCCGTGCAGCCTGCACAGGAAATATGACTTGCACACAATATCGGCAACAGGAGAAAGTCGTAGAATTAGCCTGATGGGGAGAGGGATTGTGTCGGATGTCAGATCTCCCTCCTTAGCGTCGGTCTCTTTATCGGTCTCTCTTTCCTGCCCCTCCATTGTGTCGCCATCTCTTTCTCCCTCTGCCCCCCCCCCGCCCCATCTCTCTCTCTCTCTCTCTCTCTCTCTCTCTCTCTCTCTCTCTCTCTCTCTCTCTCTCTCTCTCTCTCTCTCTCTCTCTCTCTCTCTCTCTCTCTCTCAAGTTTCCCCCCATTCGTCGATTACGCTATATGTGCCGGATCAGAATTTCCCTGCTTAGAAAATTAAGCTAATATTCAGCGCCCCCCCATCTCCACCCCGCCCCACTGGAAGACATTGTCAGTGCATTTGCGTCTATCGATTGCAGACGGGCAGTGTTTGTGCAGCCTACTTATCATTCCCTCTATGCAGTCGGCCAGCCAGGCATCCAGGGAAGAGATGGGCTAGGAGGAGCGGGAGAGAGAGAAGTCTCCTTGAAACGGAGTATGTCTGGTTTCACCTGCGAATGAATAAACACACGTGTGCACACGCTTCCTCGCTGGGACACTCACACGCTCGCACACACACACACACATTCATACACCCATGCACATGCAAAAGTCACGCGTGCACCTGCACACTGTGCCCATGCGTGATTACATAGTACAGACGCGAGGGTGCTAATGCGAAATCCTGAAGTTCAAACTCTGAACGGCACACCTGGCGACCGACTCCCCTGTTAAATTTGAACAAATTGGCTACCAGGTGCATGCAGCTTGCCATGGCAGTGGGTGCAGTATTACTGCAGGGCCAGCCAAGCTGACTGTCTGTCTGCCAGCCAGCTAAATTAGTGACTGCTGTTGTACAAGCTCGTCTGGCCAATAAGGGGTCATAAGAGTTAGTGGTACACACACACACACACACACACACACACACACACACACACACACACACACACACACACACACACACACACACACACACACACACACACACACACACACACACACAGGGTGCAAAAGCTAAGAATGCAAGGATTGGTGTGGACAGTTATGTCATCTCTCAAGCATGAAGTTCTGTGTGTGTGTGTGTGTGTGTGTGTGTGTGTGTGTGCATGAGCATGTGTGTATGTGTGCATGCACGTGTGTGTGCACGTGTATGCACGTGTGTGTGTGTATGTGTGTGTGTGTGTGTGTGTGCGTATGTGTGTGTGTGTGAATACGTGTCTATCAGAGGAGGACGGAAAGTGAGACTTTCCCTCCTCTCCTTTCCTCTGCTGTGTGTGAAAGTGGCCTTGAGAAGCCAGGAAGGAGAGCGGGCTTAATTCTTAGTTGGGGCTTTGAAACCACACAGGGAGGAAGATGCCACACCCAAAACTAATAATCCTAACCCCGGCCTAGCAAACCAGCAAGTAAGCTCTATTTCCAGCCCTGTGATGAACACGCATTTAACACCGGAGTCCACAGAGGAGACAAAGACCAGACTGTGAATGCTGTATAGGTCCTGAATGGCTCCCACATCAAACTGTTTCTAAAACAGCCATCCCAAAAAATATATCTCTGCTGCAGCCACAACTTAATAAAACTTAAATAAAGACATGTACAATGATTTATAATGCGATCTACTACGTGTAGTGGACTGTTGCACCTGTTTGCATGATGACGCTCCGTCCTCGTCACGCTGGCCACAGGAAGTGTGCAGTATAGAAATGTGCATATGAAGCGTCGTCCTTATGATGGTGCTTTTGGCGCTCCTCCATGTTCCGGTAATGGTTTGACGGTGTAGTTTGGTTGTTAGTCTGCTGAAGGAAGAGCATTGCTGCTGTCAGGCCTGCATTCACAGAAAGCCTTCTGTCCTGGTCTTAAGGGTCATGTATGACCCGCCTTCGTTAAGCCTCTTAATTAGAGCAGCTTAATTGAATTTGAAACCCAAATCTATTTTGTACGAAGAAACAACCTGTCATTCATCAGAAACCGTGTGAGTGTCTGGGTTCTCCCGCTTCACGGTGCAGAAAGGCTGCATTTAACCACTCGGTTTTAGAAACCTGGTTTTAACTTCCGGGTCAGACATGACCCGAAGAGCAACTTACTTACCCTAGTGGTCTACGGCTTTCATGGAAATATGAGCAGAAACAGTGTTTCACTTTTTCTAATGTCGGGGTCACTGTAGGACAAGTCATCAGACTTCAGGGTGAAAAAGGAGCAGTTAGAGTCTGTTACGGGCCGTTCTGACCCGGTAAAACAACAGACGACGGACACTTTCTGGACGGTTTTGCCTGGTGGCCCCCCCCCCCCCGCCCTTCTGACATCGGACAGACTTAGTTGAAAGGTGGTTCGTGTCTCCAGTGGTACTGGATGACTGGGACTCGGGCTGGTGACACACAGTTTGCAGGACGCCCAAAAGTAGCTCGGGTAGACGTGTTTCTTTGTTTTTAAAGCGTTTGATTTTTTTAAGTTTGAGCAGAAACTTGGTGGTTCACCGACATCTCTGAGGTCACCTCGGGGTTCATACATTAACCCTACACACACCCACTTAGGCCTGGTGTGTGTAGGGTTAGGCCTGGTCCTGGTGTGTGTAGGGTTAGGCCTGGTGTGTGTAGGGTTAAGCCTGGTCCTGGTGTGTGTAGGGTTAGGCGTGGTGCTGGTGTGTGTAGGGTTAGACCTGGTCCTGGTGTGTGTGGGGTTAGGCCTGGTCCTGGTGTGTGTAGGGTTAGGCCTGGTCCTGGTGTGTGTAGGGTTAGGCCTGGTCCTGGTGTGTGTAGGGTTAGGCCTGGTCCTGGTGTGTGTAGGGTTAGGTCTGGTCCTGGTGTGTGTAGGGTTAGGCCTGGTCCTGGTGTGTGTAGGGTTAGGCCTGGTCCTGGTGTGTGTAGGCTGTGTGTATGTTGAACTAGTGTGAGTCAGCTGTACTTTTTACAACCCTTGTTGAATTTGTTGCTGAAAACTGAATATCGCTCAAGTGTCATTATCCGTCTGTGTGTGTGTGTGTGTGTGTGTGTGTGTGTGTGTGTGTGTGTGTGTGTGTGTGTGTGTGTGTGTGTGTGGGAGTTGAAGCATAAAACAGCATGAAGTGGTGGGTTGACATCACTCTGCATTCAAGACAAACCGGGTTTTGTGTGTGTGTGTGTGTGTGTGTGTGTGTGTGTGTGTGTGTGTGTGTGTGTGTATGTGTGTGTTATTAAGCCCTGCACTCATATTTGCACCGGCGACAAATATATTTCCCTGTCACAGTGACAGCTGTGTCTGTGTCACTTTATTGAACAAGCGGGTTGGAGGTTTCCTGTCGGCTAAGCGGAGGGGAGGATGGGAGAGAGGACGGGAGGAAGACAAACGAGGAGAGACATTTGGAAGCTGAACGGAGTGGTGGAAGAGAAAGATTACATGCTGAGAAACAGAATGAGGGTTTTACAGTCGGCGGAAAGAGAAGGAGAGAGATGAATGTGTGTGATTGTTATTCACAAGGACATCTGAGCTGTGCCTCACGGCCACACATGAAGGAGTAGATTTCAATAGAATCGACTGTTGCTACACACACACGCACACACACACACGCACGCACACACACACACACACACGCACGCACGCACGCATGCACAAACCACACATGGACGTGCACACACACTTGTACACACACATAGACACATGCACACCAACACGTGCATGCATGCATGTACACACACGCACACAAACACACACAAACACTCACTCACACACACACACACACACACACACATGCACATCCAAACCACACATGCATGTGCACACACACATGCACACACAAACCACACATGCATGTGTGCACACACACATAAATTTATATGCATGTGATATAGAAGCAGTGCTGTAGACAGCAGTGCTTTATGTGGGTGTGGTTTTTGTCAACATTGAGTTTAAAAGTGTGTTAAACAAACTCTCTAAATGTACCCAGGAGTGTGTTTATCCATCACTGCAGTTCGCTATCTAGTAATAATAAATACTGTCTCTGTTGCAGCACTGTAAATACAAGTTTAATGTGGAAGTGTTTGTAATTTGTTTTAACATGTTTTTTTTCTGGGGTGTACATTTTGAAAAGGTCTTTGGAAAGTGTGTGTGTGTGTGTTTTCTAATCATTTGCAGACCCCCTGCAGTGGATATCTCACATTGGTACTTCAGATATTTGCAGCTTTTTGAGTTTGATAGCTGTAAAAACAACACATTTTATCGGGCGATGATTTCTACAGATGGTAAAAGATAGTGGTCGTACTTTTCCTCGTGGCGTGCCAACCACTCGGCGGCGGGGTGTTGGCAGAAAGAAAGAAAGAAAGAAAGAAAGAACGATAGAAAGAAAGAAAGAAAGAAAGAAAGAAAGAAAGAAAGAACGATAGAAAGAAAGAAAGAAAGAAAGAAAGAAAGAAAGAAAGAACGATAGAAAGAAAGAAAGAAAGAAAGAAAGAAAGAACGATAGAAAGAAAGAACGATAGAAAGAAAGAAAGAACGATAGAAAGAAAGAAAGAAAGAAAGAAAGAAAGAAAACGATAGAAAGAAAGAAAGAAAGAAAGAAAGAAAGAACGATAGAAAGAAAGAAAGAAAGAACGATAGAAAGAAAGAAAGAAAGAAAGAAAGAAAGAAAGAAAGAAAGAAAGAAAGAAAACGATAGAAAGAAAGAAAGAAAGAAAGAAAGAAAGAAAGAAAGAAAGAAAGAAAGAAAGAAGAGGTGTCCTCTCATGGCATGAAACGGAGTGCGGAGGCTTGTCAGGTATTCTGGCACCTGCAGCTGACAGCCTCCTCTGCTGCTCCTGCTGCTCCTCTGGTGTGTTTCCTGCTGACAGCCTCCTCTGCTGCTCCTGCTGCTCCTCTGGTGTGTTTCCTGCTGACAGCCTCCTCTGCTGCTCCTGCTGCTCCTCTGGTGTGTTTCCTGCTGACAGCCTCCTCTGCTGCTCCTGCTGCTCCTCTGGTGTGTTTCCTGCTGACAGCCTCCTCTGCTGCTCCTGCTGCTCCTCTGGTGTGTTTCCTGCTGACAGCCTCCTCTGCTGCTCCTGCTGCTCCTCTGGTGTGTTTCCTGCTGACAGCCTCCTCTGCTGCTCCTGCTGCTCCTCTGGTGTGTTTCCTGCTGACAGCCTCCTCTGCTGCTCCTGCTGCTCCTCGGTTGTGTTTCACACGGCTTATCTTCATTCTCCATCCTGCACGCCGTCACAAACCCTCCAAGCACTCCTGACCCCACATTTTCTACCTGCACACCCCAAACTACCCACACACGGCCCACTGTGTGTGTGTGTGTGTGTGTGTGTGTGTGTGTGTGTGTGTGTGTGTGTGCTTTCCAGGGACCATTTGAATGACACAGCTTGGTTTGTAATAAAATGTAAGAGTGGCACTTTAACGCTTGTCAATGATCTCTAAATATATCCATGGACGGGGAGCTGGGGGCGTCGGGGGAGGAGGGGGGGCTTTGACATATGTACAAACACATGCACACGTGCGCGCACACACACACATACACATGCACGCACATACTCATGCACACGTGTCGACAAATGGCTTTGGGTTTTATTGCTGCTTTCTCTCTTTATTCAAAAAACTTCCGTTCTTTTACTCCCTGACAGTTTCAGCAGCCCCCCCCCCCCACACACACACACACGTGCTCACACAAATATATAGCTCACACACACACACACACACACACACACACACACAAGTGCTCACACAAATATATAGCTCACACACACACACGCACAATCACATGCTCACACAAATACGTAGCCCACACACACACACAAACACACACACACACACACAAACACACACATGCTCACACAAATACGTAGCCCACACACACACACACACACACACACACACGTGCTCACACAAATATATAGCTCACACACACACACACGCACAATCACACACACAAACCCACACATGCTCACACAAATACGTAGCCCACACACACACACACACACACACACACACACGTGCTCACACAAATATATAGCTCACACACACACACACGCACAATCACACACACAAACCCACACATGCTCACACAAATACGTAGCTCACACAAACACACAAACAAACGGCAGTCACAGCCGACAGGACATGTTTCTAAGAGAAACTTGGTGTGTGTTCGTTCCCCTTCAGAACGCTGCAGACGGGGGAGCAGAATGTGACTCGACAAGTTTGTGCGCCGTGTTGGAACAGAACGAGCGGCTCGACACTTAAACGTTCCCATGCAGAAAAACAACACACACACATTTATTCAGACCCAATCAACACAGGGCGAGGAGCTGTCACTCACACCGCTGTGTGTATGTCCTGTGGTTTCCCTCCGCCCGCTCGCTGTCGTTCTGATGGTGTCATTTTAAAATGTAGTGAAACCTCTGCACACATCACCTCCTGGAGTTTGACGCACATCACCTCCTGCAGGTGGACGCACAACACCTCCAGGAGGTGGACACGCATCACCTCCTGGGGTGGACACACATCACCTCTAGGAGGTGGACGTGCATCACCTCTAGGAGGTGGACACGCATCACCTCCTGGGGTGGGCACGCATCACCTCCTGGGGTGGACACACATCACCTCCTGGGGTGGACACACATCACCTCCTGCAGGTGGACGTGCATCACCTCCTGCAGGTGGACGTGCATCACCTCTAGGAGGTGGACACGCATCACCTCCTGGGGTGGGCACGCATCACCTCCTGGGGTGGGCACACATCACCTCCTGGGGTGGACACACATCACCTCTAGGAGGTGGACACGCATCACCTCCTGGGGTGGGCACGCATCACCTCCTGGGGTGGACACACATCACCTCCTGGAGGTGGACGCGCATCACCTCTAGGAGGTGGACGCGCATCACCTCTAGGAGGTGGACACGCATCACCTCCTGGGGTGGACACACATCACCTCCTGGAGGTGGACGCGCATCACCTCTAGGAGGTGGACGTGCATCACCTCTAGGAGGTGGACACGCATCACCTCCTGGGGTGGGCACGCATCACCTCCTGGGGTGGGCACACATCACCTCTAGGAGGTGGACGTGCATCACCTCTAGGAGGTGGGCACGCATCACCTCCTGGGGTGGGCACGCATCACCTCCTGCAGGTGGACGCGCATCACCTCCTGGGGTGGGCACGCATCACCTCCTGCAGGTGGACGGCTCCGTAAGCCAGTGGCTCAGCACTACCTTTGCACGGCCTTGATTTGCCAGAAAATCTGGAAGAAGGAAGCTCTGGAACATTTTTTTTGGGAGGGGGGCATCCCCCCCCCAGTTGTACCCGCCCAATTACCCCACTCTTCCGCTGCTCCACCCCCTCTGCCGATCCGGGGAGGGCTGCAGACTACCACATGCCTCCTCTGATACATGTGGAGTCACCAGCCACTTCTTTTCACCTGACAGTGAGGGGTTTCGCCAGGGGGACGTAGAGCGTGGGAGGATCACGCTATTCCCCCCAGTTCCCCCTCCGCCCCTGAACAGGTGCCCCGACCAACCAGAGGAGGCGCTAGTGCAACGACCAGGACACATACCCACAGCTTCCCACCTGCAGACACGGCCAATTGTGTCTGTAGGGACGCCTGACCAAGCCGGAGGTAACACGGGGACTCGAACTGGCGATCCCCGTGTTGGTAGGCAACAGAATAGACCGCTATGCTACCCGGACGCCCCACCTGTGGAGCATTTGCTGTTAGCTTACAGGTTGTTACTCAGATGTCGCTATTGTCGTTGAAATCTGCAGGGCAATAAAACAACCTCTTGCGGCGCCCTCTTAAAGCACGTTTCCTGATAAACCAGCTTGTGATCTGCCTTTTTTTTGTTAGCCGTACCCCCCCACCCCCCACCCCCCAGCCCAACAGACATAATACTCCAGTGGGTTCCAGGCATTAGCTAATTTCCTGTCATATTAGCATAATCCCACCACAAGGTACGCACGGCAGCTGGCGCCGGCTCCCACACGCGGCGGCCTGGTCCTCTAAAGACCACATTACCTGGGCCCTTCACCCTCCACGGCGACACGGGAACGCGTGGCGGGCGACACGGCAATCCGCCGCGTTGTCACCTGAAGAAGAGCTGCCGCCGCCGCCATGCGGCGGGAAGCCCCCCCCCCCCCCGCTGCCTGTGTTTAATATCACGCCGACAGCTGCAGCGTTCGTGCACGCGGCAATCAAATTACGAGAGCGTGGTAGAAATGTTCCCCCTGGCACTTTCTATTATCATGTGCATGTACACACACGGTCGCACAACGGGGTTGGGTGATGTTTCTCAACGTGACAAACGCGGCTTTAAGTGACGCTGGCTGTCATTATGTGTGTGCGTGTGTGTGTGTGTGTGTGTGACATAATATCAGTCGTATATTGATGATACACATGGGGGATATGTTTATTCATCTCTTGTGATAACAAATGCCAAGGGTATAAATACACAAGTCCTGGAAGGTGTGGGACACACCTCGACACACTTCACACACACACACACACACTGTGACAGGAAGGTAGTTTGAGACCATAAATCACGCGCACCATAATGGCTTCTGCAAATACGGAAAGAAGCAACGACGAAAGTGAAACCAAGTACGAGGTCTAGCTCGGAGGCCTTTCGAGGAGGAGCGACTTTTGGAGGCCTTGGCCCACGCACCGCGCCTGTGTGTGTGTGTGTGTGTGTGTGTGTGTGTGTGTGTGTGTGTGTGTGTGTGTGTGTGTGTGTGTCCAGAAGGGAAGCGTGGCAGCTCGTGTCAGTCACACGGGTCCTGCAGGGAGATGAGATTTGTTCGCCTTGCTCCGATATCACACCCTCTGCTCCCTATTAATTTCCTCTCCTCTCCTCTTTTCTCTCTTCATCATCTCTGTATTCCCCCGCTGTGGTGGTGGTGGGGGGGGGATGATTTGCACATCTTTTACAACACCCAGCCGTGCGCAGGCCTTGCGGTTTTTTCTTCTTCTTTTTTCTTTTCTTTTTTCATCTTTTTTTTTTCCGTTTCACTTTGTCCGTAAGGGAATATCTGGTGTCCTCTTATTGGATTGGCTGCCTCACACCGCGGTCTGCGCTGCCACTTGGCCTGCTGGGTAATGATAATAAAATTGAAATATCCTGGTACTTATCAGTGTATTACCTTACTATCAACACCTCAGACACATTTATACTTTGGAGGTTACACAGGAGAAAGAGGGATCTGATATACAGCCGAAAGAACGAAAGCACGGCGGGAAGAAAGAGAGAGAGAGATTGTGAATGACGAAGAGAGGGAGAGAGAGGCAAAGGAAGTGGATGAGGTTGGCGGCGGCGGGGTGGGGTGGGTGAGAGATCGGGGAGTTAAAGGGGGAACTTTCCACCACCGGGGTAGATTTTAAAGGTGCTTTTAACAGGATGGATGGAGGGAGCTAGCAAGGTAGTTAGGTAGGATGGGTGGGAGAACGGGGCGGCGGGGGGGGGGGGAGGAGGAGAGAGGAGGAGAGAGGAGAGGCGTGTAATGTGATTCTGTGGCATGTGTCCAGACCAGCGCTGTGTTAGTGTAAGCCATTTTCAACACTCCACACAAGCCTACTGTACATTTGTGGTAATGTAAAACATCTCACATCTCTCTCTCTCACACACACACACACACACACACACACACACACACACACACACACACACACACACACACACACACACACACACTCGCTGTCTTGCTCTATCTCGTTCTCTTGCACTACTTGCCTCTTGGTTTCTCCTTTCTCGTGGCGACTGTGTGTGCGTGCGTGTGTGCGTGCGTGTGTGTGCGTGTGTGTGTGTGTGTGGGAGCGGGAGGGCGTGCCAAAGCTGAGATCAGGTTTAGAAATTGATTTGAATGAGTGTTGTGGACAGCTGATAGCTATAAAAGATTTTCTCCTTTCATTTCCCAGGGACTTTCTGCTTTGATGTTGGCTGGTGTTCAGCTACAGCTTTGAAGCTCGTCTGGAGAGCAAGGCCGCTACTTGATACCGTGTGTGTGTTTGTGACTGTTGTCTCTGTGTGTGTGTGTGTGTGTGTGTTTGTGACTGTTGTCTGTGTGTGTGTTTGTGACTGTTGTCTGTGTGTGTTTGTGACTGTTGTCTGTGTGTGTGTGTGTGTGTGTGTGTGTGGGTGGGTGGGCGTGCACGTTTGACCTTTGCAAATAGAATCATTTTTGACTTTATCCACACTGACAGCAGGGCTAACTTTTATGGCAATATTACAGCTATCCTGTTTCGATACGGTACCTTCATGTGTAAATCTCTCTCTCTCTCTCACTCTCTCTCTTTAAATCCAGGTCATATTAACTTGAGATAACTTGAGTGTTAAATTACCTGAGAGGACCTACTGAATTTACATTTGGGCATCGGGGCTGTGTGACTCTCTCTTGTCCCCGGAGCGGCTCGCAAAGAGTAGAAATCCAGCCGAGCCCGCGGGTGCGACAGGCCGGTATTAAACTCTTTACCTACTCCAAATCTTAACACCTCGCCCATTTAACAACCAGCCACCTTCAAATTGCCCTTTGGGGGATAAAAAAAAAAAATCAAAAAAAATCTCTGAAACGTTATTTCACCACCCGCTGCTCGCTCAGCGTTCCTCTGAACAACCAATCGCTCTCTCTGATCTAATCCCCGCGAGGGAAGGCTCTCGTCTGCCGCCGCGGCTGCCGGGGGTCATGGGGTCAAGTACAGCTAATTTATTCACTCAGTCAGATTTCCTGTGGCTTGTGGATGGCAGATGGAGGGGTCTGATATGATATCGCCCATCTGAATCCCACTGGGGACATGGGGGGAGGGATGGAGGGAGGGAAAGAGCGAGGAAGACAGACAGATGGACAGACAGACAGATAGATGGGGGGGGGGGTAGGAAGAGTGAGAGTCATGATACGGAAAGGTTCGAGTTGCTTGCTTTGGTAAGAAATGATGCATAGTTGTTTTGTACACACTTGTCTTTAACGCACAAACAGCTCTGAAGTTTTCCAGCAAAACGCCCACTTTAAAGGAGTCCTGCTCTAATAAACTGAATTTTCCCTTTCCCTTCTGTACATAAGTGAGCAAAGTAGTAGAAAATACACACCAAACTGTTTTGCTGACATGTTTTGCGATAGTATCCATATTTTATAATCGTTTCCGAGCCGTTTTGGTATTGGTTGGTGGGAACTTGCCTACGCTCCAACTGTTCCAACCAATCCCCTTCAACACACTGATTGTACAAGCCCCGCCATTGGACAGCTCACCTGTCCATTTCAGTCTGGCAGCCAATCTGAGTAGAGCGCATGCTACACCTACCACCAACAGCTGGTTTTCTCCTCCGTGGGGGGGGGGGGGCGGGGAATCTGGGAACATTTTTGTTTTTTTGTTCTATTGAATTTCAAATTTTTTTTCTTTCAAAGAAACTTTATCAACGTGCTTCACAGACGTTGGGAAATATGAAATCGCCAAAAAAAAACAATGGATAAAATACGATTCCTTGACGTAAACTTCTCAGATTGTAGATAGACAACTTAACCACTGTATCAGTGATAAAGTTAGGCCCTGAAATCCGATTGTAAGGAAGATAGCCAGTGATTATTTAGTCTACTAATGCTTTCATAATGCAGAAAAATTATGATTATGGCCAGCTGAGTCTCACAGACAAAAGGTAGTGGTGAAATACCCATGTTGAAAGGAATAGTCTGACTACAACGATTTAGGATGTTTGCTCTAAGTAATCTGATTACACCTGAAATAAGTGACACACATCAGATGAATAAAGTCAGATATAAGGGCATGCCTGAAGCCCAAGAGTCTAACGTGAAATAATATCATGCAATTATTAATATAGCGTGGGGTCAAATTTCTTCTTCCACGGTCGAAGATTGATGGGAGATGATGGGAGAACGGGGAAGAGAGCGATAGAAGAAGGACAAATGAGCAAATTAAAGCTAGCAAGATAGACAGATAGAAGGAGAGGGAGCAGGCAAAGATGGATAGATGAATTGACGGACGGAAAGAGCGCAGAGACAGAAAAGCCTGTATGGGTACAGAGCGTGTTCAGCCCCTCGAGTCGAATGTTGAGCTGAACACAGAGCCCCACAGCCTCTTATCAGATCTCCTCTGTGTGTGTGTGTGTGTGTGTGTGTGTGTGTGTGTGTGTGTGTGTGTGTGTGTGTGTGTGTGTGTGTGTGTGTGTGTGTGTGTGTGTGTCCTTATCTAAGACGAATGGTTCTGGTCCAATAAGATCCCGGAAGATGGTAGGAATAAGCCGCTTAGACCGAGATCTGAGATGGGTGGATGAGGACCGAGGAGAGATAGAGAGATGAGAGGGGGTGATGCGGATGGAGAGATTAGGAGGAGAGATGGAGTGGAGGACAAGGAGGGGACATTTGGAAAGAGATGAGCGGAGGAGATGGAAAGAGGAGATTTAAGGAGGAGATGGGGATAGAAAGATGTGAGGTGGAAAAAGTTGGAGAGAGTTTGGTACAAACAGCAGTGGTGGAAAGGGAAGAAATGAGGGAGAAAAGAAAGAAAAGTTGGTGTTTGAAATAGTTTTGGCTTTTGTCGAACTGCTGGAATTTGAAAACAGTGTCAGCTTGAGGACTCTGTTTCCCAAAAGACTGTCTGACTTCTCGCTGCACTTTTATTTTTTTTTCCAATCAGCCCTTTCCTACCCCAAACCAAAGGTCAGTCACGTGAGCTGTTCTTGTCCAGAAGAATGCATCTTGTCTGAATATTTTTGGAAGGTGAACGGGTACAAGTAAATAGCAAGACTTCCTTAAACCTTCAAATATATCATGAAGGGTTGCATTTGTATTTCAAAAAATGCAAAAAAGAGTGCTTGACAAAGGCACAAGAGCTGATTTGACGCTCTTTGAGGGTGTAGACATGATGGCTCTGGAAAACCACACTGAATCTGGGACACAAGACTTTTGGTTAAGGCATGCTTGCTAATGGCCCAGCTTCCCTGACTTTAATACCACATCCAAAGTATAGAGTTCCTTTGACAACAATTCATTGAACAAAGCCATGGTCTCATTGAGTCTAAATGAGTCTTGACGACTTCCGGTATGCAGAGGGGCACTGGGCAGAGGATATATTGTACATGATGCTGCCTTCAAACGGGGTCGTGTTTACCGTGTTCCCGAACGCCCCCCTCTGGTCACGACTTCGGAAGTGGAAATTTTCCGAAAGCTCCAATGCTGCTTTCGAGTCAAAGTCGGAGGTCGGAATTTCCCAGTTGAAATGTCCAATTTCCGATTTCCAAGCGTTCCAGGTGTATGACGCCAAACGTTAAAAAAATAAAATATGGCTGATCGTGAAAAACATGTTTTATTGACGAGTGTATAAACAATTGAATTGTCAGCAGTGCAGCCTCCTTGCTTATATAAACGAAACAGAGGAATAACTTTTGTGCAGAGATAACGTTCAGAGATTGTTCACCATAACCAGCTACTTAATAACATTGTCGACATATTTTGACATCAATTTACATGCAGAACAGGTTTTACGATATGATAGTAAGTATTATTGTTAATAAATACAGGCAAATATACTTTACGTTGCCTTTTGGCTTACCATTAACACTGTGCGCCTCCATGGGTGCAGCCATTGTTGTGTGACGTCAGACAACTGCTTCTCCATGAGGTCGGGGTAGATGGCTTTGCCCCGAGTTTCCAAGTAGGAACTCCGGCTTTGAGTAGCGTCCCATTGTACTTTTTCAAGTCGGAGGTCGGAAAATCTCGACTTCCGAGTTGTGTGGAACGCAGCACGCGTTCACGAGTTGTGACGTGTTGTTGACTTTTTCAGAAATGGCGGCCATTTAAGTTCTCTCTTTTTTTGGGTGGATGGTTAAGTTAATATATTGTAATTTTAGCCGTATAGAGTTTGTCCTAGTAATTTAATATGTCTGAGGGAAAGTTTGATATTCCCAACGGCCTTATCTTTTCCCTCTGTCATTAATAACTTCTCCTCTGTCATTGTACGTCACCTGGTAGCCACAACGAGGAGTCTTTTGGCGGCCATGTTGCCTTGTAGCGATGTTCTCACGACATACAATTTTTTCCGGGTTGCTAATGTTTGTTTGTTTGATAGTTTATTTGTTTATTTATCAAAAATCTTTATTAATACAACATATTTAGTATACAGATGACAGTATACAGAACGAACATATAAACGAACGAACAAAGGAGCCAGGGGTACATTCCATTCATCACATAAAGATATTAAAAGACATACATAAATGAAAAGTGTTTACAACCTTTTTGTTCCACATACTGTTCAATTTCTCTCAAGAAAACAACAAAAACTCACGACTTAACCACTTGAATGACGAACACGACTTCCCATGAACTTCGACCTTCCATGGCCTTAGCCATTTATGAAAACAACGTCATCAACACGTCACAACTCGTGAATTCAGAAATGTCCGAAAATGTCCACTTCCGTAGTCGTGAATACCACAACAGGGGGCGTTCATATAGACTCTTCTCGTTTTCATCGTGTTCACGAGAAGGCAGCGTTTTTCTATTGAAAATAGAGGTGGGACCAATTTGTTTTTCCATGCAAATAATGAGATGCACGAGGGATTTCTTTTAATTCCTTTACCAACGTACAAGATCACATTTAATTTTTATTGCTATTTAACCTGTTGATCTGGAGAATGTTTAGTTTACGATGCATATGGTAAGTTAAGAATGATCGGTCATATCGTACACCTTTTTGGATTCAACTTGGTGATTTGCATCTATCTTTTTCAGAGTTTTATTTTGCTTTCATTTCTACAGATACAAAACATTAAATATGAAGTTGATGAGACAAAATATGGGTATGAAATACATATGGAAGTTGCACAAACACTGTACAATCATTTTGAAGATGTATGTAAGATGAGAATGTTGATGTGGTTATCTGTGTTTCATATTACAAGGTGTAATTTAAAATAATGTGTATTTTTTTATGTATGTGTGTGGAGAGAGTAAGTGAGAGGGAATGGAGGGGTGGCAGGGAGAGTATTGCATATTTTATTTTCAGTGTTGTAAAAACACAGGTATGCTATTTTTATTATTGAAATATTATTGGCTTCTGATATTTTGCATGTGACAAAGGTGTTTCGTGAACTTGGGGACAAGACAAATCAACTAAAAAACAATAACTTGAACGGCCATTGACGTCAATGGAAAATTGACGTTTATCCACAACAGTGTAACACTCTGAAACTTAAAGTAAAAAGCAGAATGGATAAGTAATCGCTTACTCTACTCAAGTGAAATCTCTCACTCTAAAATCTTTTTTTTTTTGGTTTGTTCCAGTTTGGTGAACACATGAAGAACCAGCATTGAGGACCGACGGATCAGCACCCTCCCCCGATCTCTCCTGCTTCCAACGACACCTTACACAAACTCTTTTAGAGGGAGGCGTATACCAGCGACTTACCCTGTGAATCCTCACTTCTCACCCCAACCGCCTATATTGACTGAGTGAAACTAAGACTGAACTGTGCATGACTTTACAGAATAAGTTGTACCGAAGAGGTATGGAATGAACTGGACTGGGCACCAATGAACTGAAAGGGTCAGAAAAGAGCTGAACTGAATTTTGCTGCGCTGCAGTGAACTTGGTTTTTAACAGGTCCTACGCAAAGTGAACAAAACAACCTGAACTGAAGTAAGTAAGCTGAGCATCCTTCCATCTAATTGCTCTCTCTTTATTAAAGGCTTCTTTTGGAGCCTCTTTGCAAAAGAGCTTACCTCCTCACCTTGCTTCTACATTCTGCAAACCCAATTTGCTCACCTCCTCAGACCCTCTCTAAGGGTCTTGCATATTGCCTCCCATCTTGCTGAGGAGGAACCGCCCTCCTCCCCCTCCTCCTCCTAAAAAACTCACCTCCTCCTTCTTCTGTACAGACATGGACCTCCACCGGGCAGCCTTCAAGATGGAGAGCTCCTCCTACCTGCCCAACCCCCTGGCCTCCCCAGCCCTTATGGTGCTGGCCTCCACGGCAGAGGCGTCACGTGATGCCTCCATTCCCTGTCAGCAGCCGCGCCCATTTGGCGTCCCAGTTTCTGTTGAGAAAGACGTCCATTTGCCGTTCAATAATGGTTCATACACTTTTGCCTCTATGTACCACCGTCAAGGCGCTGTTCCGCCTGGATTCCCTAACCGGGATTTCCCACCCTCCCTCCTTCACCTCCATCATCAGTTTGCCCCACCCAATCTGGACTGTTCACCGATCAGCATGCTAAATCATAGCGGTGTTGGTGCCTTTAGGCCCTTTGCCTCACCTCCGGAAGATCGCGATGGAGCACCAGGCGGGTATCAGTCTGCGTTCACCCCAGCCAAGCGCCTCAAAGGTTGCTTGGATGCGGAAGCCTCACCTCACCTGCGGTACTCTGATGCTGACGGGAAAGAGTATGACTTCGGTGGTGCCCAGATTCCGCCCGGAGGCTCACCCAGCGGAGCGCTGAAGGCAGTGGAGGATGCTGGGAAAAAGATCTTTGCTGTGTCGGGCCTCCTGTCTGACCGAGAGACCTCTTCCAGTCCCGAGGACCGCATCGAGCGATGTGAGTAGCATTCTACTCTTTATCTATTGTTGACAATAACTGTTTCATGCATATGCACGTGCACATAAAAATTGACTGGCTTCCACAAGAGTATAACAAGATGTAACAGGTTTTTCTAAAATTATTTTTATAAAAACACACACCAGCTTTAGTACCATTTTAAAATATCAAAAATGAAAACTGCATAATATTTCAATATGCTAGAGAATACATTTGCACACCCCTCGTGTCTTTTTAGTATGCACTAATTCTAATTTCATCTACCTTTTACTGTACATCTTTGCATCGGAACCACAGTCAAAGCACATTTATGTGTTATTGATTTTGACCCCAGCTCCTAAAAGACCAAGGAAAACCTGGCCTAGAACAGGAAGATTGCACCCTGGGGTGCAATCTTGTAAACCACAGGTGATCTCTGTAGCTCTGCCAGCGCCAGGTAAAACCCAAATAAATAACATGTGGCTATTTTTCTTGTGGGTTAATTGATCACATGGTAAAGGATTGGGGTCTGGTGCAATTCTGATCTGGCAAAGGACATCAGAGCTGACGTAGGTACTGTGAAGCTTCATGTGAGGGACCAGAACTACTGTTGTGAGTCAAACATGCTTCAACTTAGAGTTGTGTTCAGATTTACTGCCAAAGGTCAAGGTCAATCAAGGTGAGCGTTCCCCTCAAACATCCTGTTTGGTGACATAACAGTCATCCCTGCTGCTTGCAGATGATGTTGTCCTTTTGGTTTCATCAGACTGTGATCTTTGATGTGCAGTGGAACAACTTGCTGCCAAGTAAAACATGACAGGGTTTAGGGTCAGCGCCTCCACATTTAAGATCACTATTTACTCCCAGTAAAAAAAAAAGGGCTTGTTCTATTTCAGTATTGACTGAGCAGCAGCCCTAAGGGAGGGGACCATCTGATGGTAAAATGGGGCTGAGCCACAAACCAAACCTCATGATTTACAATTTCATCTTCATTGCAACTCACACCAATAGTCACAAATCACGAATTCTGGCCGATAACTTGAAGGGTGAGACTGCAGATGCAAAAATTAGAAATGAGGCTTCTGAACGAGGTGGAAAGCTTACTGGTTATGACAGAGGGAGGAGCTCAGTGAACTGCAATGGCAAAGGAGTAGAGCTGAACTGAGAAAGACTCGGCTGAGATATGGTAGTAGTAGTAAGGGATTCCGGAACCATGCTGGAATGATCACATTTCCTAGCAAGCAAGGAAATTCCAGGGAAAAGGCAAATCTGAGCTGTTCTGGTAGCCCTGTGGCCATCATGATACTGACCCAGGTAAAGGTCATGAAAATGGACGGATGGGTGGGTAGATCGATGCAGAGAAATGTGCACACACACACACACACACACACACACACACACTTCCTATATTTGTAATTTGACTACATGCATTCCCTAGCCACTAACCCTAATGTTAATCATCAGAACTACATGCCCAACTTTAAGTCTTACCCTAACTTCAATATAGTCTTAATTCAAATCTTAAGGGGAAAGTTTGCTGATTTTCATCCTTATTTCCATGTATTAATCATATGGGTGGCACACATAATATATCATACACAACACTTGCCAACATTGTCTTTGTCACCATCGTCCGCAATAGGAAACTGGCTAACTTCCACCATTTACTGATGATGTTTGTATGATGGAAGAACCACAAGGCTGATTGGCTGAGAAGTTCATTTTCTAATTTCCGCCATAGAGAAACTCTCTGCAATGCATACCGGTACATGTAGGCAATTTAGCACAGCACTCTTTGCAGGAGAATGTTAATTTCTCCGTCAACATTAGCTGCTCCGGAGCAGTTATGATTTCAAGACTAGCTAGGCCCCCAGCACTTACTGTACGTGCAGATTATTAGCAGTGAAGCTTAAACCCAAATCGTAACTCTAAAATAGTCCCTTGAAAAAGTGTGGACTGGCCAAAAATGTCCCCACCTACACAAAAATCCCCGCTTTCCCATATTTGACGCCATGAGTCCCAACAAATGTCTGAATATGTATTCACAGGCATACCCACAAATGCACACACACACACACACACTCGCACTCACACATATAAAAACACAAAAACTAAATGTAATCCTTATTCAAACAAAAGAACCTAAGAGTTTGCCATGACATGTACAAGAATGCACAGCTTTACATGCCAACATCACGCACTCCAGTACATAACAGCAGCTATGTTTTCTTGTTATCACTGCCTCTCCTGGCTCCAGCTAGCCTTGTTTCACAAGACCACAAGCTCCGCTGGTCACATTAGCATTCTCTGGTGGAAGGAGGCCATTTGGCCCTCATGCACTGGGAATCTGATTAGTGGCTCTGTGTGTGTGTGTGTGTGTGTGTGTGTGTGTGTGTGAGTGAGTGAGTGTGTGTGACTGACTGACTGACTGACTGACTCACTGGTTCAGAAAGCGGCCATACTCCTTGCCATCAGCATTCATCATAGCTCCACGGTGGCACCCAGGGTGCCAAAAGATTTACCCACATACCCCAAACCTTGGCAGGCGACATGCGTGTCTGCTTGTGTGTGTCTTTTTCCATCAGTGCAGTGTGTGTGTGTGTGTGTGTGTGTGTGTGTGTGTGTTGACTTTTGGGTTGTGTGTGTGTGACGAAGGAGATAAAAAAGGAAACGGCTGTGGAAAGGGAGGGATTGTGTGTTTGTGTGTGTGTGTGTGTGTGTGTGTGTGTGTGTGTGTGTGTGCGCGCGCACGCGCACGCGTTGGGAGCGAGCGGTGTTGTTCTAGCTTGAAGCACAAACACACAAGCAGGCATAAACACTCTCTCAGATACACAAACACAAACAGCACTCAGCAGGAGCACCGGCATCTCCTACACATGTCAACAAGCTGCATCGGATACCAGTGACAAATTGGTTGAGAGAGAAAGAGGAGGGGGAGAGAGAGAGCGAGAGATAGAAAAAACGAGAGAGGCGTATAGTGTATAATTCAACTGAAAGGCAGTCTCTTAGTTTGTCTTTCTGTCTCTCTGTCAGTTACTCTGTCTTTCCTTTTTTTAACTTTTGTTATCTGCTGCTTTTCTTTTACGTGTCTCCTCCTGGATTACCCTCTTCTTCCACCCCTCTCCAGCTCTCTGTGCTTTCATAGTGTGTGTGTGTGTGTGTGTGTGTGTGTGTGTGTGTGTGTGTGTGTGTGTGTGTGTGTGTGTGTGTGTGTGTGAGTGTGAGTGTGAGTGTGAGAGCGATCCATCCTTGATGAAACACATGAGAGACAGAGGCGACGACCTGAGACTGATCCGATAAAAAGACCACCGCGAGAGAGAGAGAGAGAGAGAGAGAGAGAGAGAGAGAGAGAGAGTGGAGGAGGAGGAGGAAGGGAGGAATTGAGAGAGGGAAGGAGGGCGACTGACACCAGTGATGGCAAAGACAGAGAAGGAGGCAGTCAGAGAGAGAGAGAGAGAGAGAGAGAGAGAGAGAGAGAGAGAGAGAGAGAGAGAGAGAGAGAGAGAGAGAGAGAGAAAGCAAGAAAGACAGAGGAAGCGATAAAGAAAGAGAAAGAGATTAAAACAGAGGAGAGGACAAAAGGAGCAAAGTGAAAAACAGAAGGATTTCTCATTGCTTACGAAATGCCCCCAAGTTTTCTTCGTTCACAGAAATTTTTGGCAGAAATGCATGGCCCGGTGAGAAAACGTGTACCCGATACACATATTCACTTCCAGTGTGTCAACGGGAATGGAGACATACGTTGATTTTGTTGTTGTTTTCTTGAATCTGCTTCGTTGACCTTTTACAGCATTTGCATGATCCTTTGCATTAGCAGAGTTACTGTCATTCACACCTGGGAGCTGCCCATTTAAACCCTGGTCAGGTTTGAGTTCCCAGTGAGCGGCTCTACTGGGAGCAGTTGGGGTTTTAAAGGAAAATTCTGGGGTTTATTTCACAACATGGGTCTTATTTTCATATCATACAACAGGCGTATTATAGTTGCATTACCATTTTGCTCACCAGTTTCATTGTGTAGATTTTGGACAGGGGACCACCGCTGGACTCAGCTTTACAACGGTGTCTTATGGGACAAGTTAACAGCAGTGTTAAACGTGTCCTTTAAACAACAAAGCCCCCCTAGTGTCTCAGTCAGACTGTGTCCATGGCTGCCCATTATCTATGACTTCTCTATTGAGCTGGCTAGCTGGGTTATGGGTGGTTACGACTACCTATGGTAAGTATAGGCTGCTACTTCCTGCAGGTTGAACCAGGAAGTAGATCAGCAATGTCATCCACCATTGATCATATTGGACATCTTAGATGATAACTTAACTCTCACTTTGGTAGTTTTCACTTCCAAATATGCGGTTTAGGTATTTGGGTTGAATCGGACTTGTTGGAATATGTCTGACACTCATGTTAGTGCACCATATGAGGCCACTGTAAAGTCCAGCGGTGGTGCCGGTGAGCAAAATGATATCATAGCTGATATAAACAAAGGTAAAAACGACAAAAGTAAGATTGTGACAAAGCAGAATGATCCTTTAAATACGCTACCTTTTGAGTAAGGGGAAATTGTTACCGCCCAAATTTCTCCATCTGTTCAGACTCAAACTAGCAACGGTCCAGTTCTCAAGGCACCTCTCAGAAGAGAAACGATAGGAATAGCTCTCTACTGCTATTGCCTAAAACTTGCCCGTTTTCAAGGGCGCTATGGTGGTTGTGTTGCATCTCAGTCGTGGCCAACTGCTGAAGTATCGCTGCCATTCAGCGGAGATGGTCGTGTTACTTCTGCCAATAACCTCTACGGACTTGTGAACACAAAGAACAAGGGATGGGATTGGGGAAACAGAGGATTTGTGGAAAACAAGAACAGCTTTGGTGCTGTCTTTTGGAGCGTCCGTGTCTGTATGTAATCATGTTAAATCTTGGCATGGTAGCCTCAACCTTTACCAAAGGCTTCTAATGCAATTGGATGGGGAGAGAGGCACTCCTTACAATAAGGAATTATGGGTTCTCCTCCACTGGTTTTGACTATCCAATAGAACAGCAAAGAACAATCAGTACTACAGTACAATCCCATGAGAACAGTGCGTTCGCTGCTTCACACACATATTAGCTAACTAGCATCCTTCCTGCCACTTCACACATAGCAGCACCTCAACAACCCGTCTGCAGTACATTGGCCGTATGCAATTTCAACTCGCTGAAGGGAGAAAATGTGTACAGGAGCAAGTCAAGAAATTCTTAGTCAAAAATGTTGCACAAGTGTCAATCAATGGGGGGGATGCAAACCTTATCCGAAGGCTCTCCTTCATTGGGGATGGAGCTTTGTATGTCTTCTGGGTGACAGCTGCGGTTGACATCCGAGTTTGAACCTGTTCACTTTTTTTGATCTAACACATGGTACATACCATACCGTACATGATGCACTGTCATGATTTCCACACATGTCCTGTATTTCTCTGATAATCCTTCATTAAGTCCCAAATCACAATTTAGTCCCAGAACAATTTACAGTTATATTTTGTCCGGTATGACACCCACTATCCTTGGACCCTCGATCCAAATTAGGGGGAAAAAATCACTCAAAAATAAACTTACAATTGGAACAAACAAAGCAGAAGCCTCAGGAGGAGCTTCAGAGCAGGAGGAATCCTCCCAAGTCAGATGGATATTTTTCAACTTTTTCGAATAAAAAGCTGGAGTGGTCCTGATAATTTTGGAGTCACACACACACAAATCTCTATTTATATATATGCATATATGTGTGTGTAATTATAAACTACAGTAATAGCTTCACAACATACAATACTGTGGGGTTTCCTGCCTGCAACGCCAAGAAAACAGTGACCTACTCCCAGCTAAGCCCTTCCAAATCCCCTCGCTGTGCTCCCTGGCACGTTAGCTGCGAGCTAAACCCGCTAACCTGTCAGGTGCTAAACCAACGTGTGAAGGGCCCATCATGCTTTAAGAGGACTATGCATGGCGTGTCATTGTAAAAGCTATTACCATCGCCGTATTCATTGTATAAGGTTTTAGCACACCAATGAAGGGATTCAAAGCAGGGGCGGCGGTGGGTGGGTGGATGGGTGGGCACTGGGGGTGAATGTGCATACAGTAGACAGGAAAGGGAATTATGGGATGTGAGATTTGAATTAATGGAAGTGTTTGACAAATGAAACAATCCTCACTCACAGAAGCTATTGGGCGAGGGCATAATGCTTCTTTGTTTGGAGAGAGGATTTGATTTTACAGTGTGTTTTTATTTTTTCTGTGTGTGTGTGTGTACATGTGTGTTTGTACATGCTTTTCCCTGCTCCTCGTCTTCCTCAGCCTCACTCATCTCCTTCCGTCTCTCCTTTGTCTGTCTGTTGCCCTTGTCTCCTTGTTTTTGCTTCTACCTTCTTCCTTCCCTTTCCCAACCTATGCGTAATCCCTGGTGTGTGTGTGTGTGTGTGTGTGTGTGTGTGTGTGTGTGTGTGTGTGTGTGTATGTGTATGTGTGTGTGTGTGTGTGTGTGTGTGTGTGTGTTTGTACATCTCTAGCGCAAGTGCGTGACAACTGTGGACTGTTTGTTTGCATTCTCTCCACTCCACACATTTACAAGGCAGAGCTCTGTGCTAAACCTGACCCTGGGCGCCTTGCCCAGCCATTCCCCATCCACCAGCCCTCTCAACAACCTTACCACCAGCTAAATACCTCCTGTCATCTATCTATCTATCTATCTATCTATCTATCTATCTATCTATCTATCTATCTATCTATCTATCTATCTATCTATCTATCTATCTATCTATCTATCTATCTATCTATCTATCTATCTATCTATCTATCTATCTATCTATCTATCTATCTATCTATCTATCTATCTA
>NC_079224.1:34191593-34196593 GCF_029633865.1 Lampris incognitus
TAGGATAGAAAAACATGGAACAAACACACACACACACACACACACAGGGACATACACACATCCTAATTCAGATGTGCTGAAACGTTCTGTTTAATCTGTCTGTCACCCTCTCATTCACCCTTTCTTTCTTTCTCCTTAAACCGGCCTTCATACATCTCACCTCTCTCGCGGCCTCCTTTCATCCTCGGATTCTCCTCTCACCTCCTTCTCTCCTCTCTCCTCCTCATCCCCCTCTCTTTTCCTCAGTAATCTAATCTGCAGCCAGTTTGTGGATGCAGTGTAGTGTGACAGGCCTCTCTCTCTCTCTGTCTCTCTCTGTCTCTCTCTCTCTCTCTCTCTCTCTGTCTGTCTGTCTGTCTCTCTCTCACTCTGTCTCTCTCTGTCTTGCTCTCACTCACTCACACACACACACACACACACACACACACACACACACACACACACACACACACACACACACACACACACACACACACACAGTAAGGCTGTTCCCACAAGGCCCGTTGGTTTGGCAGAGGGGGTACAGTCATCTTTGCTTGGTCACACCCTCTTCAATATTAAATTATCATCAAATCTGACTGCTTCCTGCTGATGGCTGATGCTGAACAGTTAACATATGTCTGTGTGTGCAACAGTGTGTGTAACGTGCATGTGTGTGTGTGCGTGTGTGTGTGTGTGTGTGTGTGTGTGTGTGTGGTGTATGTGTGTGATTATGTATGACAGGCCGTATAGTTCTGGTTTTACACCTCTCAGTGTTTGTGGTGCACCGTCACCTCACAATGCTGGACCGGACTGTTATTTCACACATCGGTCATGTTGGGTGTATGTATGTGCATGTACCTACAGCCAAACTAGAACCGCACACACACACACACACAATGTGTGTGTGTGTGCTGGCTTTTAGGGCCTTCAGCAACGAACTGACCCCCCCCCCCACACACACACACAAACAAAAAATTCTCATATGAGTGCCAACACAGCCATATACAAAACACACCATCACACACTGTGTGCACTACTGCATTAACACTAACAAGACAGCTGATCTTAAACACAACGCACACCACAGTGCACTATAGCAACTACTGCAGCATCACCATCACATCTTCCTGTATGCACACCTACACCACATGGATTCGATTGCAGGATAGAGTCCCCGTGTTACCTCCGGCTTGGTTGGGCGTCCCTACAGACACAATTGGCTGTGTCTGCAGGTAGGAAGCCAGATGTGGGTATGTGTCCTGGTCGCTGCACTACCGCCACCTCTGGTCGGCCGGGGCGCCTGTTTGGGGGAGGGGGAACTGGGGGGATAGCGTGAGCCTCCCACGCGCTACGTCCCCCTGGTGAAACTCCTCACTGTCAGGTGAAAAGAAGCCGCTGGCGACTCCACATGTATCGGAGGAGGCATGTGGTAGTCTGCAGCCCTCCCCGGATCAGCAGAGGGGGTGAAGCAGCGACCGGGACGGCTCAGAAAAGTGGGGCACTTGGCCGGGAGAAAAAAGGGGGAAAAATCCACACAAAAAAAAAAAAGTTAACAGTTGTCAGTTGAAGGGTAAAAGCTCAGCATCTCCCACAACAACACCTTCAAATCCCCTTCAGGGGGTGGAAAGAATCAAGGCTCAATAAAGGGTGTTATTTTTTATGTCCGCCAGTGTGTGTGTGTGTGTGTGTGTGTGTGTGTAACTACAGAATTTACAACAGTGTTTGGGTTGTTGCAGAGCCTGCTTACTGGCACTGTTAAGCATCACTAACGTGGCAAAACAACTAACATGGCCGCCATATCAAGTGGAAATGTCTTGAGAGCGGTTACATTTTCTTCTGATACACAATACATGGTCTCACTTTTACAATAGATGGTCTCACTTTGTTTTTGGTAGGCCTCAGTTCATCGCCCCTCTGAGCTTCATGTGCAAAAGCCGATCCTGTTTGACACGTCTGCATTTTCTGGCAACCGTCTCAGATGTCCCCACCGAACGTGTCGGGGTATAGATTTGAACGGGGATGCACTTCCTTCCTTCTATTTAAATTCTTTGCAGATTGTCCACATGAAGATGCACCGGCTTCACTGTTCATTATGCACGGCTCTTCAAAGGCACAATCACGTTATCCATAGCATCCTATTATGCATACCCTAGTATGTGTGTGTGTTTTTTGTGTTAATGTGTTTCATGTATTTTAGTTTGTGTGTGTGTGTGTGTGTGTGTGTGAGTGAGTGAGAGAGAGAGAGAGAGAAACGGTGAATTTTATTCATGCTGCGGGTTTTGTTAAAGGCATAAACAGTCGATGGTCACGGATTTTCCCGCACTTCAGAAAAATACACAGGTAAAGAAAGGATGAGAGTCTGCAAATTTGTGTCCGCCTGCGTGTTGCGCATCAACGCACGTACGTGCGTGTTAGCCGCCACATATGTTTGTAAGGCACTTCACATTGACCCTGTGCTGCCTCTGCATATCTGCAAGAAATTAAATGGGGAGGGAGAGAGAGAGAAAAAAAGAAAGAGAGAAAGAGAGGGAGCATGGTTTAGAAAGACAGAGAGAGAGAAAGTGCAAGACTATATGTTTTGTTTTTTGTCTTCTCAAAGTGCATATATATAATATATAGTATATTATTTATATATATATATATGTGTGTGTATATATATATATATATATATATATATATATATATATATATATATATATATATATATGTTTGTCCTTTGCATGCATCTTCATGTCTGCGGAGGGTGTTATTGGCAATGTCATGGTTTTAAGTTTTGGTAATGACCTCTGCCACCCTGTTTCTCTCCTCTCTCTCCCTCTCTTGCTCTCTCTCGCTCCCTCCCCACCTCTGCTGACTCCTACAATGCTCATTTCAACAAGGCAGAAATGGCCTCGAGAGTTCACAAAATATCATTCACTTAGGTCCATTTCCCTCTATCATCATTCATTTTACCTTATATCAATCCTTCTCTTCCTCTGGAGCTGCTCCTCCCATTCACATACACACACACACACACACACACACACACACACACACACACACACACACACACCCCATGCATGCACATGCACACTTTGCTCACCGCTCTCTCCGTCACTGTGTGGAAACCCAGCCCACTATTCAGCAGATGAATAATTTAGCGGTGTGTGTATCATCTGTTTACTGTGCTAATCCATCTGTCAGCAGGCACCTATCGATTCACGCCTGCCTGCTAATTGCACATCCATGCCACACGCACACTCATCTACACACACACACACACACACACACACACACACACACACACACACACACACACACACACACACACACGGAGTAATCTGCATATAAGTGTAATGTGCAGGCTAGCTCATATTCAGACCTGATGTATATCAACCTCCCTCACCCTCACTTCATTGTGACTGGCATGTTTTAGGGTCAGGGTCACAAAATGGACAAATCAATAAAAATTTAACATCTTAAACATGCCCTGCCTTTATTGTAGACCTCCCCAAAGCTGGTTTAAAAATAGATTTATCTGCACACATTTTTTCCACAAGCATTTTTGTGATACCAGTTTTTTTTTAATTTTTTTTTTTTAGTTTCGATGAGCAGAGTGCCCAGCGCCGTGTGCAAATCTAACCCACAGTACATTCGCACCTTAGGCAGAAAGAGAATGAGGGACTGAAAGAGAGAGAGAAAGAAGGTGAAACAGAGAGAGAGAGAGAGATGTGTGTTGAGTACAGTTTAAGCTGCCAAGTAGAGGAGAACTGGAGCCACATCACTTTCAGATCACTTCACTCAAAATGTAAATTGAAACTGGAGTTCAAGCAGATGGCGTCCTCCTTCTCAGTGAGCGGCGGACGGCCTGCATGTCAAAACCCACAGCCGCAACATTTCCACTTTTACAGTCCCACCCAAAGTCCACTTCCCCAACGGGCTCTGACCGAGAAGCCAGGTCAGCCCCAGCGTTGTTCATTAGGAACCATTTGTTGGGTTTATTTGTTTAATTCTAAATCTAAAATCTGAAGAAACAAGGGAGCCGATATCGCATGGCCTTCTCTTTCCCCCTCTTCACTTCTCTCTTCTGTCTCTCTTTGCTTATTTACACCTCGAAACACCGAGTCGACAGTTTGTGGCCATGTTTAGTCCCTCTCTCCTCTTCCTCGTCTACCTCTTTCCATCCATCCTTCTCTGTAGTCTTCTCCCGTGTGTGTGTGTGTGTGTGTGTGTGTGTGTGTGTGTTTGTATGTGTTTGTATGTGTGTGTGTGGTTAATGTGCTGAAGAAGCAATCAGTAATCACTCACTGAGCAAATGACATTAATCAATGGGCTTTTAAGACCAGCCATATGATAATTACTACCATCAGTGGCTTCATTATGCAACCACACTGATGTATCACTCTCTCTCTCTCTCTCCGTCTCTCTTTGTCTTTCCTCTCATTTACTGTGTGTGCCATACAGCTCTCATACACGCTCCTCAAATTTGTTTTCTGTCTTTTTGTCTGATTTCTAAGAATCGTCCTTGTTTGTTTCTCTCTGTCTCTCTGTCTCTCTCTCTTTCTGTTAAACATGCATGTGGAGTACTTGTTTGTCATTTGACAAATATTGTTTATGTTGTTAAAAAGATAGCAAGGCTGTTTTTTTGATCATTTTTTTTATCAAATAAAAACTTGTTTTAAAAATTCAAATTCTCTCTCTCTCTCTCTAGTCCTCTCTCTCGCTCTCTCTATTCCTCTCTATCTCTCTTGCTCTCTCGATTCCTCTCTCTCTCTCGTTCTCCTCGATTCCTCTCTCTCACTCTCTCTCTATTCTCTCTCTATTGCTCTCTCTCTGTCTCGCTCTCTCTATTCCTCTCTTTCTATTCCTCCCTCTCTCTCTCTCTTTCTTGCTGTCTCTCTCTCTCTCTCTCTCTCTCTCTCTCTCTCTCTCTCTCTCTCTCTCTCTCTCTCTCTCTCTCTCTCTCTCTCTCTCTCTCTCAGATCACTCCATTCCGGGGGTTTGTAATCCCACATCATGTGATCCATATCAATTGGCCC
>NC_079224.1:34201593-34204812 GCF_029633865.1 Lampris incognitus
GTCTCCCTCACAACACTTCTCCTCCTCTCCTCCTTCCTCTCCTCCGTTGCCTGCCTTTCTTCCAGGCCCGGCTCCCTCCGCCACATCTTTAAAGTCACCCCCACACACACATCACACAACGCACACACACACACACACATACACACACAAATACATAGCTCACAAACACACATCAGACGTGCACACACACATATCACATGCACACACACACAAATGCGTAGCTCACACACACACACACACGCATGTCCTCCAGTCTAGCAGAACCCCCAGAGGCAGGGCGGTGGGACCACACACACACACACACACACTCTGGCATCATTTTGTTTAGTTTAATTGGAGTAATTGTTGATGGTTTTGTCCAGTACAAAGTCGAGCTGCATGTCACACTCAGGTGTGTAACTGGGTTCGTTGTGCAGCTCTTTAACCACCGAGCTGAGTGTGTGATCATGTCACATCAGGTGAATTCAAACAGACGACAGGAGGACTCTTGTAACTGCTTTCTTGCTGTAATGAGTTACCAAGTCCATGAAGGGGCTCAGGTTACCGTGCGTACAGACACACAACCCTGGTTAACCTGGTCACCGACCTGCTCACCACTGACACTTACACAACTTGTGTGTCAGTGTACAGTATTGTTTTGTGGTCGGTCATTCACCACGCGTGCTTGTGTCGGCTCCATGAGAACGTTTCACTCAAAATCAAACCCACGGCAAAACCACGTCCTTCAGCAAAGGTGTTGATCACTTGTGTTGTGTTGTGTTGTTGCCTAAAGTGTGTAGTTTATTAAATGTAGAATAACATTAACTGATACCTGTGGACTCGTCACAGTGAACAGGATGTGTTGTTTTCCTTTTAGCTTTTCACAACAGCAGCTCCCCGTCCATCACCCCACTGCAAGCTCTGTGTGTGTGTGTCTGTGTGTGTGTAATGCAGGTCCATCTATCTTTTCATCTACTTAATCTTCTTTTATGTATCAAATACAGCTAGCTTTTTAATTTCTCTTTCTTTCTTTCCTGATGCCCCGCCCACATACACGTGTGTTACCACAGAGCTTTGCTGCAACACACAACTGAGACACAACAGCCGCACAAGATGTTAAGATAGATGGAGGAAGAGAGGCAGACAGAGGGAGGAGTGCTGCGAAGGAGTAATCTAACACTGCTAATCCAACACTCTCTCCCCGAACAATTAAACACTGGTTTATGTCTGCTTAACTGTGGAGCTCTTACCTCCACACACACACACACACACACACACACACACACAAGTACACACACACACACAAGTACACAAGAAGACAGGTTTCAGATATGAAGTTTGTTAGGGAAAGCTATTAATCTTTGGAAATCCAAGTTTGGGAGTGTAGTGATTAGTGATAAGTTGTCTTGTATTTCCCCTTAGGTTGTGTGTGTGTGTGTGTGTGTGTGTGTGTGTGTGTGTGTGTGTGTGTGTGTGTGTGTGTGTGTGTGTGTGTGTGTGTGTGTGTGTCTTTGTGTCTTTGGTGAGAAATGGATTTTAGATATCAGAATCTAAGTGTGATTGTGTGTGGTGGGCTGAACCAGAAGTGCTGTGTGTAGAGCACTTGGGCTGAACCCTCGGGATATTAGAATAGAGCCGTTTGTTAGTGTGTGTGTGTGTGTGTGTGTGTGTGTGTGTGTGTGTGTGTGTCCACTACCTGCATGTGTCTGTGTGTGTGTGTCTGTGTGTGAGTGTGTGTGCATATGTCACATCCTCTCTCTCTCTCTCTCTCGCTCTCTCTCTCTCTCTCTCTAAAGATGGGCCTGTCGCAGCCACTCTCATCCCCTGTTACCACGACGATTAATACATTTTAAAAAATGTCCCCCTCCACTTTCCCCCGGTGCCGGTCTCTATCTCACACACACACATGCAGGTAGTGGACACACACACACACACACACACACACACACACACACACACACACACACACACACACACACACACACACACACACACACACACATAGATGCTGTTCACTATTCAGTGGAGGTTACTGCTACATCAGCAGCATACACAGCCCTGCCTTTAGAAGCTGATCAATCTGTACTGCTGCAAGTGCTGATGAATTGCTGAATTACTGGGGGGAGAGAGAGATAGGGAGAGAGAGATTGGAGAAGAAGAATGAAAATGAGTTGGAGGATAAAGAGAACACGGGGAGGTTAAAAAAAGGAGGAAGAGGAGGTGAATAGGAGAAGAGAAGTTGGCGGCGAAGACGCAGAGGGGGATGTGGAGCGAAAGAGGAGGTCAGACAACAGCACAAAGAGGAGCAAACGAGGATGAGGAGGGGGAGACACGAGTACGAATTATTAACAGTGGGAGTCTTGAATGAGGAGGAGGAGAAGATGTGTGTGTGTGTGTGTGTGTGTGTGTGTGTGTGTGCATAGGGACAGGAGATGAAGAAGGGACAACGGGAGACTCAGAGCAGACAGCAGAGGAGCACATGGCGAGGCCTGACTAAAGCAAACCCCAACATCCAGAGGAGGAGAAGGTCTCGCACACACAACGTCTCTCATTTGTTGAATCCATTTAGTTGTAGTCAGCCCAGGTTCAAGGCCAGACAGATAGATGATATATGGAGCTTTGACGTTGAAACTCAGCCCTGAAAGCGAGCATACATGGATAATATTGACTTTAGCTGTCGTATTTTGACAGAGAGCGGGACTTTATGGCGCGGGCCGTGGCAGAGACATGTCGGCCTGAATGGATGTCTTTGTATGGTAAATGGGAACTTCTTTTAAAGAAACAGAGATACGTTGATTTCTTTTTTGGTTGGGGTTTTTCTTTTTTCGGGTACAAAGAGTTTCAATGAGGAATCAAGATCCGGTGTCCCATGAAACACAGGTGCCGTTTTTTTTTTGTTGGGACAGTCGTGCCGACTACTGGAACCAGGATGTGTAATTCTCTGAAGCTCACTTTATTATCTGCAGTGGGTCTCCAGTCATCGTCCCCGCTGCAAGTCATTCGTTCATGTAGTCATAATGCCCCAATTCCTATGCCCGGTGTATCTGGGAAATAAATATGTGTATAAAACAAATGTCTTAATAACAGAGTGATCAGTAATATCAGAGGAAAAAGAGCCGGATTGTTAAACAGAGGTACATATATTAGCACATATTATAGAACTATTTACCTTACGTTCTGGAGATTTTTATGTTTTTCACTCGAAAGCTTTACTTTGTGCTTCACAGGTAAATTAAAAGT